>NW_027331931.1:3256698-3359231 GCF_048418815.1 Hemitrygon akajei
TAATCAACTATAATGAAAATTCAAATGTTCAGCCGTAATCTGGCGTCTGGACAGACAGAGTAACAACGCACAGAGAAAGATTCAAGAGAGGATGCAGATTAACATCAAGTACCCTTCAGAGCTCCAGCGTCATTTTTCCAACATAACAAAGACTGCCAGCCAAGTCTCGACACTACATTCCACCGGAGAATGGATAGATTCCACGGTTCCTTCAAGAATCAGACTGCAATTGTCCCCTGTCACCTTCGCTCATGGAAAGTCTGTACTTAAAGTTCGCCTACTGAGTACTGAGTGCTCACTTGTTCTCCCCATCCATAGCTCTCATCCGCATGATCATATAGTTCCTCATCTCCCCATCTCCCCATCTCCCCATCTCCCCATCTCTACATCCGGCAGAGTAGAGGACACGTCCCTGCCCATACCAGACGTGATGCAGCCTGTCAGAATGCTCTCCAGAAGTTGTTTGAGTCTATTCGTTAATCTCCTAATGAAGTACTGGATAGCCGCTGTCTTGCCTTCTTTATAACTGCATCGATATGTCGGGAGCAGGTTAAGTCCTCAGAGATCTTAACACACAGGGACCTGAAACGGCTCACTCTCTCCACTTCTGATCCCTCTATGAGGATTGGTATCTCTCTCCTTCCTGAAGTACACAATAAGCTCTTTCGTCTTACTGACGTTCAGTGCAAGGTTTTTGCTGCGACACCACTCAACTACTTGACATACCTCTCCCCTGTTCGCCCTCTCGTCTCCATCTGAGATTCGACCAACAATGTTTGCATTATCAGTAAATTTATAGGTGGTATTTGATGTGTACATTTGTTGACTCGATATGCACACGGATGTAAGGAAGATCGAGTGACATTGACAGGGTAGGAAGGAGGGATTAGAGTTTGAGTGCATTTGATTTGCTTTTTAGCTGGAATGAAAATACATTGTGGGCCGAACGGCCTTTTCACGGGCTGTATATTTCTAGGTTCTATGCACGATGATATCTGTAATTTTCTTCTAGATTTTCTTTCCATATGGAAAAAAACACGCGTTTGTAGCTCTGGGCTCTAGTGGCGCAATTGGTTAGCGCGCGGTACTTATATGGCAGTACGCGGCGGAGAAATGCCGAGGCTGTGAGTTCGAGCCTCACCTAGAGCACTCGTGATTTTTAATGCTTGCAACGCCCGGGTGACTAGGCGTCTCTCAAGCTGAGCATTCCACTGGAATGTTACATTTGATTTTGTGCCTCTGAGACACCCTGCTTATTATTGTAATTAACTTCGAATCGATGCACCTTTGATTTTGATCTGAGCAGGAGAGTGTGAGTTTACACCCAGGGCTGTGTGCTCAGTCCACTGTTGTTCACTCTGCTGACCCACGACTGTGCTGCAACACACAGCTCGAACCACATCATCAAGTTTGCCGATGATACGATCGTGGTGGGTCTCATCAGCAAGAACGAGTCTGCCTACAGAGAGAAAGTGCAGCGGCTAACGGACTGGTGCAGAGCCAACAACCTGTCTCTGAGTGTGAACAAAACAAAAGAGATGGTTGTTGACTTCAGGAGGGCACGGAGTGACCACTCCCCGCTGAACATCAACGGCTCCTCGGTAGAGATCGTTAACAGCACCAAATTTCTTGGTGTTCACCTGGCGGAGAATCTTACTCGTCCCTCAACACCAGCTCCATAGTAAAGAAAGCCCAGCAGCGTCTCTACTTTCTGCGAAGGCTGAGGAAAGTCCATCTCCCACCCCATCCTCACCACATTCTACAGTGGTTGTATTGAGAGCATCCTGAGCATCTGAATCACTCCCTGGTTCGGAAATTGCACCATCTCGGATCGCAAGACCCTGCAGCGGATAGTGGAATCAGCTGAGAAGATCATCGGGGTCTCTCTTCCCGCCATTACGGACACTTACACCACACGCTGCATCCGCAAAGCAAACAACATTATGAAGGACCCCACGCACCCCTCATACAAACTCATCTCCCTCCTGCCATCTGGGTAAAGGCAGCGAAGCATGCGGTCTATCATGATCCGACTGTGTAACAGTTTCTTCCCCCAAGCCATCAGACTCCTCTATATCCGGAGCCTGGACTGACGCTAACATACTGCCCTCTACTGTGTCTACTTTCTTGTTTGTTATTTATTGTAATGTCTGCACTGTTTTGTGCACTTTTTGCAGTGCTGGGTAGGTCTGTAGTTTAGTTGTAGTTTTTGTGTTGTTTTTACGTAGTTCATTCTAGTTTTTGTACTGTGTCATGTAACACCATGGTCTTGGAAAACGCTGTCTCGTTTTTATTGTGTACTGTACAGCAGTTATGGTCGATATGACAATAAAAAGTGACTTGACTTCACTTGACAATATACATATTAATTTAACAAACACGCCCGGATGCCCCATCTAAACCACTTGCGCTGACGATTGCCTTCTGCGAGAAAGTATCTTTACAAGATAGCTGACTCCAGCCATCTTCAACACTCTTCAGCGATTTTGTATCTGGTGTCAGTGATGGCATAAGCAGAACACGTGACGGGCATCGGCAGCTCATACGACCATCCACCACCTGCTCCCATGGTCCCACGTGACCCTGAGTTGTGGAGGGTGCTCTGGAAGTGCTACATCTCGGCTGGCGGTGGGAAGACGCAACTTATACTTCCTTCGGTAGAGTCGTATTTTGTTAAACTCTATCAAGTCAGCTCTCAACCAGCTAATCTCCAAAGAGAATGTCCGGAATGTCTTAACCAGGCAGCCTCATGGTACACATCCTTTGCACCCTCTATAAAGTTTTCACATCCTTTCGATACTGAGGTGCTCAGAACCGAGCACAATATTCCAAAAGTGATCGGACAAGTCTTTTAGAGTTACAATACATCGCGGCGCTTTAACTCAAGCCCCTGACTAATGAAGGCAAAACCCAATACACCTCCTTAACAAACTTATCAAGAAACCAACCTATCTGGGCAAAGAGGCTTTGAGGAATCTTTGGATGTGGACCTTATCATCCCTCTTTTCTGCTACACTGCTGACAATGTTGCTATTAACCCTGTATTCTGCCATCACGTTCGTTCTTCTAAAGTGAATCATTTCACACTTTTTCAGGTTGAACTCCATCTGTGTCACATCACAGAATTCAATCCGGCTCGGGAAGCATAACCTGCTCCTCACAAAGCCATGCTGACTCCCTAATCAGGATACGCTTCTCCAAATTCTTCTAAATCCCGCCAAAAAAAGAAACTGGGATTCCCCCACCTCCCCCCCGCCCCCCCCCCCCCCCCCCCGATTTCCCGGCCGCCGCTGGCTCCATGCGTCAGCCAATCGGATGTCAGATAAATGTCTAACCTTCCATCCCCTTCGTTCGACACGGCCGGCCTCAGGGCTTCACCAACCCGCATTGTCTCTGTAGGGGCTACCTCTCCTTCTTCTCTCCGGAGCAGAGAAAACAAGAGCCTGCCATTACCCCTCTGGCAATCTGGATGGTCGCACACCCTCCGGTAAAAGCCTGCCATCTCCCGGGAAGCTGAATGCGAGACGAAGATCCGAAACTCGACTTCTACCCCTCATGTGCCCGAAAGGGTTTCGAAGCCTCTCTGTACACGTGCCCTCTCCTCCCGCTCCCTCAGCGCCTGAGACAGAAGCCTGCGGTATCTCCGAGGGGTCACACACTCGGTTCGGGTATTTTGGACCGGGAAGTGAGGCTGAGCACCGGCGGGTCTCCATATCGCAGAGAGGTAATTGAGATTCCGATGTCAACGTTTAAGAGATGAATGGATAAGTACTGGGTGTTTGGATGGCCGCGGTCCGGGTGCAGTCGATGGGAGTAGGCAGTTTAAATAATTCCTGACGGACCTGACGGTCTGTAGACCCTGTTTCTGTGCAGTGGTTTCCTGTGGCTGTCTGTCTATATGTCTGGATTACAACGTCAGTGTCTCGCAACACCGACCAATCTAGAAAGTCGTTGATGCTGTTCGATCCCTCTGTCCTCGCACACACTGAAGCATGGAGACTGAGTAAAATGGATGGTTACAGCATGAGGAGATAGATGTGAGATGATAAAGGGAGTATCACACTGCATGAATATACCTTCAGTAACGCGGTAGAGACAATAGTTCAGGTCTGGAGGTGGGTGTGAAAGTGGTCCCAGTACAGGGAACAAATCTGTTGCTTCGGCTGTGGTAATGGGAATCATTCGCCCCGATACTATACAACAAAGGGTTCATTTAGCCCGAATCCTATCCTTGGACAGAAATTTAAGGTCAGAAGCCTTGGCAGCCTTTGGAGGCTTGAAGTTGTGGAGACGTCATGTTTTAATTGTGTTGAATATTAACTCGGGGGACACATTACTTTCGGCGTCTCTTTGTCCTGGAGTCGAAAGGCTTTATTAAATGTTGCATGATTGCCATTACAGATGTTTGTTAACTGATGAACAAATAAGACCATGCCATTTTCTGCGATATTTTGAAAATATGAATGCATTGCAGATTTAAAATACAGCATGCGGTTTGGACATAAGTGATGTCAATTAAAAGAAAGAGAGAAAGATTATGGCCATGAATGGCTTTATGTCAGTTGTGTGTTTCTTTAGTTTGTGTTGGGGGGATGATTGAATTAATCTTCTTTTTCACCATACTCATGACAAAAACAATTGTGTCACCTTGCGAGAAGTGATTTCTAGGAACTGATGCGAAATTCGAAGGCTGCATATCTTTCCGAAATTCTATGAAGTGCTGATGAATGCTCGCCTCAGCTCTGCACATCTCACGCTCTCATCTCTTCTACAGAATACGTGCTCAGGCCTTTTGCTTTGGAAGTTGTTTGTTCTGTATTCTCCAATTGCCTACGATGGTTTTGAAGGGAGACAAGTGTGTGCACGGGTGTTTGCTTTGCCCTCGCTGTATTTTTAGTTTGTGTAGTCTTGTGTGTTTCATTTATTATTAATTCAGAGTGAGACTCGGATTTCACACTGGCCATGTGGATTCAGGATTAAATGGATCGAAGCTTGAGCGTATCTACACCCGATACGATGAAACCACGATTTCGAAGTATTGGGAATTGAATTGGGAATTTGGAATTGTCATTCAGGAAGGATGGTTATTTTAAGAAGCACCAGAAGCTGCTCTGAACACTATTAAATGCTGGTTTTAAGTTGTAGGTCTCCATTGGAAAAGATTGTTTTGAGGTCATTGTAGCATCTGCCCCGTAACATGTAAATGACAGGTCAGCTTAGATAACGTGGCAGTGTAATCAATAGCTCAGCGATTTTCTTACGTCATCAGCCCTAACTCCATAAACTATCCAGCTGCTGCTGTGTGATCAGATTAAATCGATTATTTCCCTGAGCCCTATTTCTCGGAACACTGTAACTGCTGAGTCCAAAAGTTGTAAATGTCCTAAAATGTCCATCCTCTTAGCGGGACGCGGCCGCCTGCTGTCTTCCAGCCAGAATTCACTCTATCTACTACATCACCTGCCTTCTGTTAGGAAGTCAATTCTGACTCAACGAAGGATTACCTAGATCCCATGCCCCCTGACTCTCGGAATTAATACACCTACATCGACTATTCAGATAACTCAACCTGGCTCATATAGGACAACACACCTCTCAAAGAGCCACGTTATCTCTCCGTAGCCAAACTACGTTTCTCCAAATACTCATAAATTCCATCTTTAATAATCCTCTATAATAGTTTACCCAATACTGATGAAAGATTCACTGGTCTATCATTCCAATGAGTATCCTATTATCTTGCTTCAACAAATGAATAACATTTGCCACCTTCTAATCTTCTTGTTCCACTTGCGTAGCCACGGAAAACATAAATATCCTGTCCAGAAGCTCAGCAATGTCTTCGCTTCCCTTTCCAAATCAGCTGGACAATAATCCTTCCAGCACCGGGAAATCATCTATTATAATATTCTCCTTGAAAGCTTGAAAGTTTTCAGCGCATGCTCTTTCTTAGCCTCGGCATGTTTTACCATAACTACCTTTTTGCGCTGTGTTCACTTTCATCCGTCTCTTCAGTAAGAAGATTTACTGCCTTCTTGGACTCCAGATACGTTTTCCTCTTTTACTTCCGATCTACCCACACTCTCCAGTCATCCTTCTGTTCTTCACAGTGCAACTCGCCAAGGACTTCTCAAGTCCCTGTCTAATTTTTCTAAGTCCATTATTAAATTCTCTCCTGTGTGTATTGTGACCTTCCGTAACCCTACCTAATCCTTTCTCCCTAAACCTTAAGTACTTTTCTTTCTTCCTCTTGACGAGTTGTTACAACTTTATTGTCACCCAGGGTTACATTATGCTATTATCCTTTCCCTGCGACAATGAGACAAGCCCTTACTGAACCCCACGTCAGTACTCCCGAAGCAATCTCTACATATCTGTCGTGCATTTCCCTGAGTGCATCATCTCCCAATGTACCTTCCCAAGTTCTTGACAGGAAGCACCATAAATCGCCGACTTTCAATTAAACACATTCAATGCTCCCTGGTCCTATCTCTGTGCAAGGTAAATGGAGGGCAGATCTGCCCTATTGCTCTGAAATGCTGACCCACCGAGAGATCTGTCACCTGATACGTTTCCTTTTCTAATATTAGATCCGGTATGGATTGTTCGCTAGTCCGCCTGTCTACATATAATGACATGAATCCTTCCTGGACACAACTGAGAAATTATGTCATCTCTAGACTTTTTACTCTGGGGAGGTACCAGAGAACATTGTGGACGTTTCTGTTACCCGTGTCAATAACATGGCCAATGTCCAATCTCCGCTTACAAATCGGTTCTTCACCGTTCCCGTTGCACTTATTTGGTTGATCTGCATAGAATACTCCCAATCGGGTGATCGCGTTTTTCGTGTTTCTGTGTTAGACTCGCCATCTATTAATAAGCAAATGCTCCACGTTGTCCTTCCTTTCTGCAGCTGCGATACTATCCCTGATACCATCAGACTCACTTTACGCTCAGTTACCCGACCCTGTCCATTTTGAAACATCTAAAACACGGAACGTCCTGCAGCCATCCCTGCCCTTGTGACAGTCGAGTGTCTGTGATAGTTTGGAACATACTTCAACCAATGTAACAACCACGCCAGCAGCATTGCGCGTTTGTATTGCTACCGACCTGAACTGTATGAAATCAGCAATCTTCCACCAATTCTGCAATTTCCGGATGACCAGGCATATGATTGATTGAGTTTACGACATGTTTGCCAAACCTGTTCATTGTAAAACGGGTTTATTTGAAAACTCCGTGGAAATGCCGTTAGACGCGGGCATTATGTACACAGATGGCCATTTAATGTAAACACATATTTCATTCCATTCCTCAGCTCTTCTCTGAATTTCCTCTGTGTCGGTGTATAGATACAAGTATTGGTGCACACGCTGAGAATTTGCAACATGAACCCAAATTGCTGTAGGATGTATACCGGGGAACTCAAATATCTGTCCTCGTAAAAATAGTTTTGCTTTTGCCATTTCAGGGAATGGGCTACATTGGGCATCCACAATATTATGAAATTAGCTGATATGGAAAACAACAAAATCATGGATTTTCTTCGTTTTTCCACCTCGGCATCTTTCTGATTGTCGCTGCTGTCCCGAAGCCTTTTGCGGACTCTATTTGCCACAACGATATGTCTTACGGTTAACCCGTTAAAGACCAGGATTACGCCGATTGGTAGCAATGGTGTTAAAATACTGTCCAGTAATTGGTATCCTCTCCACACGGGTGAAGTAGCGTATTCATATGTGGCTGTGCACCGCCACGGCGTGTTGTCAATGATGACGTAAGGTTCAATGGCAAAGTAAAACGGGGCACATTTCCCGCAGCTCACTATAACTACGGTCACGATAACCACCGTTGCTGTTCTCTCGGTGCAGTATCGCTCCCGCAGCTTTCGGCCACATATTGCGATGAAGCGATCGAAGGTAAAACTGACCGTGAACCAAACAGAACAGTCCGTCGCTACCATCCCGAATGCAAGTGCCAGAGCGCATACAGGAGTGATGAGCAGGGATCTAGAATAAATGTAGATATTGTTGGTCTGTTCCACTAAAACAACAACGATAACCACCATCAGATCCGCTGTTGCCATTCCAACCAGGTAACGGGTGATGCATTTGGAGAGTCCGCATTTTCCCCGAGATAGGATCACAATCGCCATTAAATTAACTACAAGAAATTTGAAAAAAAAACATTAGAAATATGAGTAGAATAAATGTAGATATTGTTTGGTCTGTTCCACTAAAGCAACAACAATAACCACCATCAGAACCGCAGTTACCATTCCAACCAGGTAACGGGTGATGCATTTTCCCCGAGAGATGATCACAATCGCCGTTAAATAAACTGCAAAAAATAATTTGAAAAAGAAATAGAAATCTGGTCAGCAACAACTCTCTCTGAATGCACCCATTCTTCCAATGCAATGCAGAGTAGGGTTTGTTTGGAAATGGAAAGCGGAAATCCAGTATGTACGGTCTCAGTAGCTGCACTCTGGCTGGAGGACAATGACGCATTGGAATGGCAGTGGATTGGCGAAACTCCGACAGTTGACAGCGAGGAAAAGAACTCCACGACTGAAGTACTGGTGAGTCGTCGATCTCCACAGTAACCGACACCATTTCCATTATTAGAGGAAAAAGTGCTGACAGGCTTGTTTGTAGCGATGACAAAGTGGAATGAAGGAGATATATGCAAGAGTTCTCATTTCCTTATTTGCAGAAGAACAGATCAACGTGTCGAAAATAGACTGGAACGTCATTTGAATAAGCTACCACGTTGCTATAATGTCGAATTGTCTGCACTGATAGAGACTCGGACCTGGAAAAGCAGAGACCTGCGTCACTTCATAAAGCCTAGCGACGTGAAATTATGAAACATTGACAATATTGGCACCGACTTAATTGACAAAGAAAAATTTGCGATCGAAGTATGGAAAATGTACATAAAACAATCAGAACCCTGAACCCTCCACTCTGGAAACGTTTCAGCCAATGGTAGCATCTGTGCTTAGTAACAGTGCGGATACGGCAGCAGAGTAACGACGGCACCATACATAAAGTAACCAGCTCCGTTATCTTACCGGGGACACCAATCGCTACAAGTGTGGGATAGAAAATGGCTGCGATGTAGTAAATCGCTGGATATCCCATATTCCGTCAGAAACAGCGTTCAGTTGTACGGAACGTTTCAGCTGCTCAGATGGACCAGTGATCGGTTTAGCAGACTTTTATTGAGGGAGGAATTGCACTGAGGCAATTAACGTAGTTGTCACGTCAGAGACATTAGTGACAACCATCTGCACAAACACTTACGTTAAACTATTTCTATCACTGTTCCCGTGTCATTAATTTGACTCCTCAAGGGATTTTGCAATCTATTTATTTTGAAACAAAATATGATGTGAATTTTCCATATTATTTTTCATGATACATGGCTTCAGCTATTTAAAAAGGATAGTTTTATATCTATGTAGCCTTCAAAGTAGGCATTCATCTTGAAGTCGATTTATTTTGTAAAATTTGACGGAGCACATTTGCTTCTGAAATTGAGGGAAGAAGTTTGTTCTGGCAGGTGAAATGGAGAACACTTCTTTATTAAAGGGGAACATTCGTTCATTCTTTTCTTTCGTTTGTTCCAGTCATTCCGGACGGTGTGAGTGGTGGAATAAACAATGACAGCTGACATGTATTACAATAACACTGCACTTATATTCCTCCAAACAATTTAAAAGATCCACAGCGATATTCCAGAGACCTGTGGTCAAAAAGGGAACGAGTCCTCGGGAAATTAGCGGCGGGTGTGAACAATTTGAAGAACAATGTCTTCCAACGTAGTCATCGGCCGTTTGGCGGGACCCTGACCTCTTCCAGTGAATGACTTGAACACCCCATACCCGTGACCTGCGATGCAGTCGATTTAACTTTAAAGATATTCTCAAACTAGCCACAATTCTACGAGTACTTCGCCATCCTTTCTCAGTTTGAACAAAAGTAACAAGTAAAATCTGTGAACATTCCGCAGGGTTTCAGGCTATATTTGCCACGAAGTTGTCTGTCTTTCTCCTGATTTGCTTTCAGGTATATTGTCTTTCATACAAACATAGAAAAAGGAAAACGTACTGCGCAGTATAGGCCCTTCGGCCCATAATGTTGTGCCGAACATGCCCGTACCTTAGAAATTACTAGGGTTAGCCATAGCCCTCTAATTTTCTAAGCTCAAAGTACCTATCCAAAAGTCTCTTAAAAGACCCTATCGTATCTGCTTCCAATACAGTTGCTGGCAGCCCATTCCACGCACTCACCACTCTCTGCGTAGAAAACGTACCCCTGACATTTGATCTGTACCTACTCCCAAGCAGCTTTATCCTGTATCCTCTTGTGGCAATCATTTCCGCCGTGCGAAAAAGCCTCTGACTATCCACACGATCAATGCCTGACATCACCCTGTACACCTCTATCAGGTCACCTCTCATCCTCCGTCGCTCCAAGGAGAACACGCAGAGTTCACTCAATCTGTTTTCTTAAGTAACGGTCACTATATGTATGTGCAGAACAGCGGAAGTGTTCAAGCTCACCTGCCAATCACACTTCCTTCTGCTCCTGCAGTGCACCGCTCCGTGCCGCTTGTGGTTATTGGAGAAAGTCTCATCACTCTGTTTCCATTGTGGAACTCGTACTGATATGCGGCCCTCGGTTGACTCGAGAATGTATCACCTCTGCCTTTAAATCCATTCTCACAGACACACAGACACACGGATGACACGGAGAGATATACAGAAGAAATAGACACTGGATGAGCTTTCACCGCACACGAAAGTGTGGGTTTTGCTCGCAGTGTGGAAAAGGGGTGACCGGTGGAATGGTATCGGCGTGTTTAACCATTGACTGGTTTGACAGCATTACCTTGTGAAGACGGTACCCTTTTGTGTGGTCACAGTCGGTAACTTTAACAGGACTTCGGAGGACAACGGAAAGATCGACGGCATCGGCTTACTTGGAAAACAAATCACCGCTCTCTCTCTGCTCAGTTCTACTCCACTTAATATCACGAACTGAATTGACGTCATTCCTATACCATCGTAAGACTGTATCATTTACCACATAAACATGAAGAACTTTGGGGTTTTATATTTACACACTTATATATGCATATACTCTGCTAATCTGTTTGATTTATCTGGTTTTATATTACTATATTACGTAGATACTAAGAAACACTAATACCAGACTCCAGGTGTGTTCCATTTCTGCTGGTTCCTTTAACCCGTTACGAGGTATGTCACAACACCGTTCCAACCCCTACATCACACCGCATATCTGTAAACCACTTCGACCACCTACAGCATCGGCCGTCTCCAGCAAAAACCTCATCACACCACTGCGACCCTAGCCCGTCCAACCTCCATCCACCCTGGCGTACAGATGACAGCAGACCCGAGAAAGATACCGTCGTGCCAGATTGAATGGCTCATAAAACACTGTTGGCCAGAAGAAACTACAGACTGATCAAGGACAGGGGAAGCAGACAAACCAGTTCTCTCTGTTTCCCCCCATTTTGTGGAGAATGAACTGATTCATTCTCTGGAATAATTTAATCAGAGGAACTGACTGTGGACACAGGAAGCTTCAGGTAATGATCTGCTAAACCTGAGACCATTCTCAAACTAGTCGCCATTTGTTATGTGAAGGGCGTGGACTCTGAACTGATTCTTGACTCTGGGACAATCTAATCAGAGCAATAAACCTGAGATCATGCTCAGAGGAGCAGCTACTTGTTATGTAAAATGCCAGACCTACCAAATAAGCAATCTGTAGTCTCGGTAGACTCTGTCTGGGTTGCCTCATTTAACTGGTTCGGACCAGTCAGGGTGCAAAGATACGAATACACAAGGCTGGGGTGGGCAGAGCCACGTAAAATATGTTGGTTGTGGCTCTGTACAATGATCAGTAACCAGATAACCCAGGTAGGTCAGATGACGTTGAGCCAATGGTTTGGAGATCCAATGGTTCAATTGATGAGGAACAATATAAGATTCCGGAGCTTCAAACATGCCGGGGTGATAACTCTCCAGCGGCCAGAGAGCAACCATTGCCGAAAAGTAGGACCACACGGACACGTGGAGATTGGGAACATGAGGATCGGAAGATGATGAGAGGCATTGATCGTGTGCATAGTCAGAGGCTTTTTCCCAGGGCTGAAATGGTTGCCACAAGAGGACACAGGTTGAAGGTGCTGGGGAGTAGGTACAGAGAAGATGTCGGGTAAGTTTTTTTTAACTCAGAGAGGGGCGAGCGCGTGGAATGGGCTGCCGGTAACAGTGGTGGAGGCGGATACGATTGGGTGTTTTTAAGAGACTTTTGGATCGGTACATGGAGCTTAGAAAGATAGAGGGCTATAAGTAAGCCTAGTAATTTCTAAGGTAGGGACATGTTCGGCACAACTTTGTGGGCCGAAGGCCCTGTATTGTGCTGTAGATTTTCTATGTTTTCTATGTTTCTATGGAATGTCTTGCCAGCGTAGACTCTTTTCCCGGGTAATACCTTTTCTCTTCATTGACTGTTCACCGAGTGTCAGGGTTTCCAGTAGGGTGCACACAGGAAGATACTGTGTAAATCTACGTGCTTTTAGTAGAAATAATAAAAGATACTGGTTGGTAATGTTTCGTACTTGTCCGTGACAGGTGTTGAAGCTTTGCTGGACTTGAGGTGATGGTCTTGTGATGGTGGAGTGACGCCATTTTCCCGCCAGTAGATGTCATGTGACAGGTTTTTTAAACTGGGTTTAAAAGGAGGACCCCTCCCTGTGAGGAGGGGCAGTTCGTGGCTGGATTTGCCATGTTGACTTTATGCCACTGCGTGATTTAATGTTATGACGCAGATTAGGTGAAAGATGAAGTTTTATCTAATGCTTAAAGTTTAAAAGGTCATTGCCAGCAGTTTCTTTATAGCACTGCTAGTTGGGAATCAGTGGAGAGTGAAGATTGGAGTTCGGGAGTTAAAAGATCGAGGAGAATCGATTTCGACGGTGAAACAGGTTCGACCTTGTTTATCCTTATTCGGAAGGAATTCGTGGACTGTTTCCGTGTGAATCCCTGTGAAATAGCAGAAAGGATTGGGAACAGTTCTGTAAAGGAAAGGTCCGTGCCTTTAAGCCGTTTCCTTTCCCCATCTTCGTAAAATTCTCGTGGGAAAAGTTCGATTCGGGAACCGAAGCAACACGACGTGAAAGAGAATTTAAATCGTCTTCAAAAAATCTCTCCCTTAAATGGACTGTGAGCATTTAGTACTTTTGCAATACCACTTCGAAGAACTGTTTTGGCAACATCGCTTTAAGAACTGTTTAAGCTTCCTTGCTTTAAGAACTGTTTAAGCTGCCGCACAGCAGCTGATTTCCGGTTACGTTAGTGACTTGCTTACTTTTGGGGGGTTTGTTTTCAGTGTTTAATAAACCTGTTATTTGTTATAAAAAAACCCTGCCTAACTCATATATTTATTGTTGCTTGAATCCATAACAGTAAATACAGATTATGTGTATCTCATTGATCGTTGTTACAAGGGATGTTTCTTGTCACAGTGGCGCCCACTAACAGGACGTGCCCTCTTCACAGTGTTACCATCGGGAAGGAGATACAGAAGCCTGAAAGCTCAGGTTCAGCGATTCAGGAACAGTTTATTTTTCCCCGCTGCAACCTGTATCTCAGTTTTGTTTTCTCTATATTTATTTATCCTGTATTTCATTGTACTGCTACCGGAAAGTTAACAATTTCACGACGTATGTCTGCGATATTAAATCTGGTTCTGATTCTGGAAATGTACCTTTGAAACCTTTGATTCTGATTCAAATGCAGGGGAGATGTGTTAGATCGAACTTCCATTCGTTGAAAGCCTATTAGAACCTCGTGTACTGTGCTGTAATATTCTATGTTCTGTGCTCGATCGAGCGTACCGTATCTTGCTATAGTTAAGCAAGTCGATTAATTATTTAAAGCTATGACGCCTTGCTTTTGCAGACTACTCTCAATGCGTCAGATAATAAAGTGCAGGAGAATTTAAAGAATAATAGGCCATAAATACCAGTGCCGACCGCTGGATGATCTCGATAGCTTTTCTTGGAAGGGACTCGCCAAGTATTATGTAATAATGAATTGTCCTCGGTGTTCAGACTACGCTGGGCATGGGGTATGAAAGGAAGTATCTGGACAAAGAGGAACATTAGGGATAGTCAGTATGGGCCAGTGCGTATTAGGTCATGTCTAACCAATCTCCCAGAGCTTACGAGGTAGTTACCAGGAATGGTGTGGTGGCAAGGCAGTGGACGCCGTCTAACAGGGACTTCAGCAAGGATTTTCTGAAGGTTCCGTATGGGAGGATGCTCGAGAAGGTTCAGTCACTTGGCTTTCACGATGAGGTAATAAGATGGATTAGCCATTGGCTATGTTGGGGAAGCTAGAGTGTGGTAATAGATGGTTGTCTGCCTGACGGGGGACCTGTGACGAGAGGAGTGTCCCAGGGATCGTCGCTGTAGCTGTTGTTACTTTTAATCTATATCAACGATCTGGATAATAATGTTGTGAACTGGATGAGCAAATTTGCCGATGACAACATCATTACAGGTGTAGTCAACAGCGGGAAGGAGTACCGGGGCATGAAGCGGGATCTGAACCAGCTGGAAAATTGGCTGAAAAATAGAGGATCGGAGTTAACGCAAACAAGTGATTTTGCACTTTGGGAGGACCAGCCAGGGTCGGTCTGACACAATGAGAAATAGGGCACTGAGGAGTACGATAGAACAAACGAATCTGGGAATGCAGGTCCATAATTCAATGAAAGTTGCGGCACAGTTAGACAAGGTCGTAAAGCTATTCGCACTTTCGCCTTCCTAGACCAAAGTATGGAGTACAGGAGTTGGGACGTTACGTTGCTGTGGTTTAAGGCTTTATTGAGGCCCGAATTGGAATATTATGTGCTGTTGGGCTCAACTACCTACAGGAAAGATGCAAATAAGATTGAAAAAATGAAGAAAAAAATTACACAGCTATTGCCGGTACTGAATGTTTTGAATTAAAAGGAAAGATTACATATGTCAGCACTTTATTCCCGAGCGGGTAGAAGACTGAGGGGAGATTTGATAGAGGTATACAAAATTATGAGGCGTATAGAGAGTGTAAATGCAAGTGGGCTTTCTCCACTGACGTTGAGCGAGAATACAACTGGAGAACATGGGTGAAGGGTGAAATGTGAAATGTTTAAGGGAAACATGAGGGGAAACTTCTTCACTCAGAGGGTCGACAGAGTGTAGACAGTGCTGCCAACGCCAGTGGTAATTGAGATTCCGAATTCAACGTCTAAGAGATGATTGGACAAGTACTGGGATATGGATGGCCACGGTCCGGGTCAGGTCGATGGGAGTAGGCAGTTTCAATAATTCCTCACTGATTGGACGGGCTGAAGACTGCTTCTGTGCATGAGAAGATGGAAGCTATTGAAGTAGTTTATTCCATGTTCTCCAATTGCCTGCGATGACTTTGTGTGAGCACGGGTGTTTGTTATTCCTTCGCTGCATTTTACTTTGTGTAATTTTGTATGTTTCATTTATAATTGATTTCAGAGAGAGACACGGATTCCACATCGGCCATGTGGATTCAGGATTAAATGGATCGAACTATGAGCGTATCTACACTCGATGCGATAAAACCACGATTCAGTGGTAAATTGATATTGGGATAAATTGGTGTGTACTTGAATTGGGAATTTGGAATTGGCATTTTGGAAGGCTGGTTCTTTTAATAAGCACCAGAAGCTGCTGCTGAACACTTTGAAATTCTGGTTTCTAGTTGTAGGGCTCCATTAGAAAAGATGCTTTGAAGTCATTGTAGCATTTGCCCTGTAATATGTAAATGACAGGTCAGTTTAGGAAACGCGCAGGTGCAGTCAATCGCTCAGCGATTTGCTTACGTCGTCAGTCCTAATTCCATTAATTATCCAGGTGCTGCTGGTGATCAGATTAAATCGATTATTTCCTCAGCCCTATTTCTGAGAGCACTGTAACTGCAGACTCGCAATAGAGTTGTAAATTGTACCGAAGTTTCGACTCTCGATGCGGAACACGGCTGCCATTTGTCTTCCAGCCAGAATTCACTCTGTCTACTACATCATCTGCCTTCTGTTACGAAGCCAATTCTGAATCAACGCAAACAGGTTTCCCTCGATCCCAGGCCTCCTGACTTTCTGAATGAGTCCACTATGGGGAACTGATTAAAATGCCTGACCAAAATTAATGCACCACATCGACTGTCCTGGTTCATCTGTTAGTTTTATTTTCAGTTTTTCAAATAAATTAACCTGGCTCATTAGGGACAACCTTTCTCTCCGTAACCAGACTACGTTTCTTCAAATACTCATAAGTTCCCTTTTCAATAATCCTCTCCAGTAGTCTACCCTCTACTGATGTAAGATTCCCTGGTCTCTATTTCCAAAAAGTATCCCTGTTATTTTTCGTCAACAAATGAACAACATTTCCCACCCTCCAATCATCTAGTTCTACTTCTGTTGCTAGCGAAGACACACATATCCTGTCCAATAGCTCAGCAATATTTGCTCGCTTTCCAAAATTACCTGGACTATATCTCTTCCGGCATCGGAGAATTATCCATCATAATGTTTTCTAAGTTTCCAGCCAATCCTCTTTTCAGCGTCGGCATATTCGAGCGTATCTGCCTTTTTACGCTGTGTTCACATTGATCAATGTATTCAGTGAGGAGCTTCAACGCCTCCTTGGAGTCCAGACACGTTTTCCTTTTTTACATCTGATCTGCCCACAGTCTCTCCAGTCTCCTCCTGTTCTTTACATTGCAACACGTCAAGGATTTCTCAAATCCCCGTATCACTCCTTTAAGTACATTGTTAAATTCCTTCCTGTCTACATTGTGACTCGCTATAGCCTTACCTGATCCGTTCTTCCTGTTCTGTAAGCATCGTTCTTTCTTCCTCTTGACGTGTTGTTCCAACTTTCTTGTCTCCCAGGGTTACTTTACACTGTCATCCTTTCCCTGCGTCTCCGAGACAAGCCTATACTGAACCCCGTGTCAGTGCTCCCTAAACAATCCCCACATATCTGTTGCGCAATACCCCGAGTGCATCATTTCCCAATGTACCTTCCTGAGCTCCTGCCAGGCAGCACCACACATCGCTGACCCCAATTAAACACACTCCATACTTTCAGGTCTTTTCCCTGGACAAGGTAAAAGGAGGGGAGTTCTGCCCTATTGTTCTGAAATGCTGACCCACCGAGAGATCTGTCACCTGACACGTTTCTTTCTCTAACATTAAATCCGGTATGCAGTGTTTGTAAGTGCGCCCGTCGACATATAGTGACATGAATCGTTCTTGGACAAAACTGAGATATTATGCCATACTTAAAACTTTTACCCTGCGGAGAGGCTAAAGAATATTATGGAAGTTTAAGTTACCCATGCCAATAACATGGCAAATGTCCAAGACCCACATCCGGATCGGAATAGAATGCTCCACATGGGGTGATCATGCTTCTGTGTTCGTTCATACTCTATTAACAAACGAACTGTCCACGTTGTCCTCCCTTTCTGCATCTGCGATACTATCCCTGGTTTCCCATCGCGCTCCAGTTACACTCTGTTACCCGACCCTGTCCATTTTGAAACATCTAAAACCCGGAAAGCCCTCAGGGCCATCCCTGCCCTTCTGACAGTCGAGTGTCTGTGATAGTTTGGAACATACTTCAACCAAAGTGACAATCACACCAGCAGCATTGAGCGTTTGTATTGCTACCGACCTGAACCGTATGAAGTCAGCAATTTTCCGCAAATTCTGCAATTTCCGGATGACCAGGCATATTATTGTTTGAATTTCTGACATATTTGCCAAACCGGTTCATTGTAAAACGGCTTTATTTGAAAACTCTACTGATTTGCCATTAGACACGGACGTTATTTACACAGATGGCCATTTAATGTCAACACATACTTCATTCCATTCCTCAGCTCTTCCCTGAATTTCCTCTGTGTCAGTGTATAGATACAAGTATTGGTGTACATGCTGAGAAACTGTAACATGAACCCAAGCTGTTGGAAGATGTATACCGGGGAATTCATTTATCTGTCCTGGTAATAATAGTTTTCTGCTTGTCATTTCAGGGAATGGGCTACATAGGGCCTCCAAAATAATATGAAATTAGCTGATATAGAAAACAACAAAATCATCGATTTTCTGCGTTTTTCCATCTCAGCATCTTTCTGATTGTCGCCGCTGTGCCGAAGCCTTCTGCGGACTCTATTTGCCACGACTATATGTCTTACGGTTAACCCGTTAAACACCAGGATTAAGCCGATTGGTAGCAATGGCTTTAAAATACTGTCCAGTAATTCGTATCCTTTCCACATGGGTGAAGTAACGTATTCGTATGTGGCTGTGCACCGCCACGGCGTGTTGTCAATGATGACGTAAGGTTCAAGGGCAAAGTAACACGGGACACATCTCCCGCAGCTCACTATAACCACGGTCACGATAACCACCATTGCTGTTCTCTCGGTGCAGTATCGCTCCCGCAGCTTTCGGCAACATATTGCGATGAAGCGATCGAAGGTAAAACTGACCGTGAACCAAACAGAACAGTCCGCCGCTACCATCCTGAATACAAGTGTCAGAGCGCATACAGGAGTGATGAGCAGGGATCTGGAATAAATGTAGATTTTGTTGGTCTGTTCCACTAAAGCAACAACGATAACCACCATCAGATCCGCTGTTGCCATTCCAACCAGGTAACGGGTGATGCATTTGGAGAGTCCGCATTTTCCCCGAGACAGGATCACAATCGCCGTTAAATTAACTGCAAGAAATTTGGAAACAAAATAGAAATACGGTCAGTTTCCTGAATGCCCCCATTCCACCGATGCTATGCAGGGTATGGTCTGTATGGAAGTGGAAAGCGGGAATCCAGTGAGTGCGGTCTCCGTCACTGCACTCCGGCTGGAGGACAATGACGGATGTGAGTGTCAGTGGATTGGCGACATTCCCACTGTTTAGAGCGAGGCATCCGAGTTCCACGACTCACGGACCGGTGAGCAGTCGATCGCTCCTGTAAAGAATACCATTTCCATTATTAGAGGTGAAAGAGCTGACGGGATTGTTTGTAGCGGTGACAAAGTGGAGCCAAGGAGATATAAAGCACGAGTTCTCATTTATTGACTTACAGAACAGACCTACGTGTCGAAAATAGACTGGACCGTCGTTTAAATAAGCTGCCACGTTGTTATCAGGTCGGAGTGTCTGCACTGATAGTGACTCGGACCTAGAAAAGCAGAGACCAGCATCACTTCAGAAAGCCTAGCGAGGTGAAATTATGAAACAATTTCAATATCGGCACCAACTTAATTGACGAAAGAAGGAAACGAAATATGGAAATTGAAAATAAAACCATTAGATGACTGAATCCTCCATTCCGGAAACACGTTTCAGCCGACTGTAGCATCTGTGCTTAGTAACAGTGCGGATACCGCAGCAGAGTAACGACGGCACCATACATAAAGTAACCAGCTCCGGCATCTTACCGGGGACACCAACCGCTACAAGTGTGGGATAGAAAATGGCTGCGATGTAGTAAATCGCCGGATATCCCATGTTCCGTCAGAAGCAGCGTCCAGTTGTACGGAGCATTTCAGCTGCTCAGATGGACTAGTAGTCGGTTTAGCAGACTTTTATTGAGGAGAGAACAATTCCACTGAGACAATTACCGTGGCTATCACGTCAAGGACATTAGTGACAACCAAATGCACAAACAGTTACGTTAAACTATTTTACTCACTGCTGCCGTGTCACGAGTTTGATTCCTCAAGGGATATTACAATCCATTTACATTAGAAGAACACAAGATCTGGATTTTTCATGTTGTTTTCCATGATACCTGGCTTCAGCTATTCAAATATGATACTTTTTGTATCTTTGTTGCTTTAAACAGGCATTCATTTTGAAGTCAATTTATCTCGTAATAATTGACCGTGCACATTCGCTTCTGAAGTTGTGGGAAGGAGCTGGCAGCTGAAACGGAGAACACCTCTTTATTAAAGGGGATCATTCATTCATCTTTTCGTTCGTTCGTTCCAGTCATTCCGGGGGTTTGAGTAATGGAAATCACAGTGACAGCTGACATGTGTTACAATAAAATACACTGCACATTTTCCTCTAAACACTGTAAAAGATCCACAGCGATATTCCAGAGGCCTGTGATCAAAAAGGGAGCGTGTCCTCGGGAAATTAGCGAGGGTTGTGGACAGTTTGAAGAACAATGTTTTCCAGCGCAGACACGGGCCGTTTGGCAGGAACCTGACCTCTGCCAGTGAATGACTTGACCACTTCATATCCGTTACGTACGATGTAGTCTGTTTAACTTTAAAGATATTCTCCAACCTGCCACAATACTACCACTATTTCTCCATCCATTCTCTCTTTGAACAAAAGTAGCCAGTGAAATCTATGAACAATCTGCAGGTTTCCAGGCTGTGCTGTTATTTGTGATTAAGTTGTCTTTTTTTCCCTCCTGATTTACTGTCCGGTATATTACCTTTCCAGCATCACTATATGAATGTACAGAACAGCGGATGTGTTCAAGCTCACCTGTCAATCACACTTCCTTCTGCTCCTGCAGTGCATCGCTCCGTGCCAATCGTAGTTCTCGTATCGATGAGCAGGCCTCGGCTTATTGGAGAGAGTCTCACTACTCTGTTTCCAGTGTGGAACTCACACTAACGTGCGGCCCTAGGTTGACACTAGAAAATATCACTACTGTCTTCAAATCCATCTTTCCAAACTGAAACACTCCGTACCTTTCCGGGTTGAACTCCATCTGTAACCGCTCAGCGCTGCTCTGCGTCCTGTCACTGTCCTGTTGTAATCTGTGACTACCTTCTATACAATCCATAATTCCACCAACCTCCACATCATTGAAAACACAATAAACCACCCTACCACCTCGTCATCCAAATCGTTCATAAAAACACGAAAAGTTGGCGGTCTCAGAACAGATCTCTGCAGGACACCTGTTACCAAAATCCAGGAAGAAAACGCTCCATCGGCAACTATCCTCAGTCTTCTGTGGGCGTCAGGTCAGAATCCATCAGCGAACTTTCCCTGCATACGAAACCTTCTGACATTATGAATGGTCCTACCATGGATAAATCTAACGCCTTGTTAAAATCCATTCATATCAGATAAATTATCGCCCACTTTATTTCCAAAAGTCCACGCAACAAACCCGTTCCCATCTGTTTCTCTCTTCCAGTGTCTCCGCTTTGGCTCCGGCGAGTGCAGAGATGTGATCTGTCTCGATCCTCCCGGTTCAAAATGGAAGTAGTCGCCCAACTCACTGAGGGGGCAACTGCTCCATCATCGTTGATTGCCTGAAACGTAAATCCAAGAGGATAATCTCATCTCGGAGCAGAGCATCCCATTGACAATATGTTTTCTGGAACTCAGTTACTAGAGGACATTGACTATCTCCAAGGTGTTTGAGTTGGTTCATATGATACCAACCGAACTTATATGGAGCGCTCTGAATTCGATATACTGATGGACTGGCTCTGTCCCGATTAATCTGGAAGGGGTAAAGGGGCTCGGCTGATATAGTGACATCATAACCTTCTGTCATATTTTAAACGCCCGCGGTTTTGCTCGCACCTCGAAACAAGCTTCGCTCTGCCGTTTCTTCCGTCACGTGTTATGGGCGGCGTCATAATCAGCCTCCATAAAAGAGTCAATTAATTGCTGTTTGCTATTGTTCATTCCAATGTATCATACTCGGTCTTCGATAAATCTAACCCTTTCATTTTTCTCCCGATCGTCAACATAAAACGTATAAATGCAGGAGAGGATGCTTCTGTGCAGAGGGCTATTCTCAGAACATAGGGTAAGACCGGGACCCATGAGCCGTTTAGTCATTTTGCTTCTCCAGCCGATTTATCGGGGTTCTCAGCGGGCACAAACCAAACGATTCTTATTATAATGCTGTACATCCCCTCGCAATTTCGGCCACCAACACAGATTCTTCAACTATTCCATAGATCTATCTGAACCTTGATGCCCACAATTGCCATGGTGCCAGTACATCACTTGATTTCTTTCCCATTTAGGCACCACAGATTCACCATTATTAATTACAATCCGATTCCGTGCCTACATCACTCGATATTTCTCAAACTCTGCAGATTCTTCGGCTCTTTGTACCTTTTTTAACTCCTGATCCTCTTGCTGAGTCATATGTGTGTGCGGGGGGTGGGGCTGGGAGTGACCCCAAAAGCAAGACACAGACACTGAACTACCAGGAACAGGACTAGGCGTGAGAAGGAAGCAGGGGAAGGAAGGAAGAAAGGACGCCGGACACGACGAAGGCCCCAGACGAGACAAGGATTCCGGGCCTGGGCTAGGACCTAACTAGGATAGGGAACCAGGACATGGAACTGGGAAGTAGGAGCCTAGTCTTGGACTCCGAGACAGAGACTGGACAAGGACCCAGAACCCGGGTCTTGACTCGGGCTCGGACCCCAGAACCAGGCGAGGACATGAAAAGGTTACAGGACGGGACGTGAGACTCATGAACAGGACGAGGGAACCCCAGCACCGGTCTGGGCAAGGTACTCCTGGGCTGGGCGATGCACATGGACAAGACGAGAACACAAAGCCGTGGCTTGGACAGGACAACGATCTTGGACCTGACTGGGACTGGACGAGACCCTGAAGCCTTGACATGGTCGAGGGAGAGGCAGGAACGCAGATACATGATCGAGGAAGAACAGGAGAGAAGAACACGGAGTCTGGGTCGAGGGAGAGACAGGAACATGGAACACCGAGCCGGGACCCCTCCTTGGGTACAGGACATAGGGCCGGGACTCATCACACAGAACGCTGAACACGACGATACAGTTCCCAATGCTCGGCAGCGGCATAACGGCCGGACCTACCTAGCGAAGGCGTGGACACAAACAGACAGTTCCAATGAGGGCGAGGCTCCAGACACAGGCAAGGCGAGGCAAGGCTGCAGGCAGAGGCAAGGCAAGGCGAGGCAAGGCACCAAGCAGACGCAAGGCAGGGCGAGGCAAAGCTATGCTAGGCTAGGCTAGGCTTCAGGAGGAAGGTGAAGGGAAGGGATACAGACAAGGGGTTTGGACAGGAACAATCCGGCAGCCAGAGGCTGAATCGTGAAGCTACTTATGAAGCAGCCCAAAGAAGAATCAGCTGCCTCAACAGAAACTGGAGAAACCCGGAAAACCTGGAATAAGGAACTGGGACCGGACCGTGAACCGGAATGCTGTGTCATGATTAACTCTAAATCTCTACAGTTTGATGGTTTCTCTCACTCACCAGCCTTCCTGCTCCCTTCCGGGAAGGTCTGTAACTGAGCATTCACCTTTTTGTTAAATTAGGTGTTTCCACTTCCCTTCTCAAACATGTACGTCAACAAGGGAGCTGATAGTACAGTTTTGCCATCTTTTGAGATATACCCTCTAGCTTCCCATAACGGTAAATATTTAATCAAAGCACACGTGTAGGCAGTGAATGAAGGGAGATGGGTCGAGTACAGTCATCAGAGTTTACTCACATTCGGTATTTTGTTCAGAGCAGAAGTAGTGAGTCACAGAGCTTGTTCCCATGCTGTACTGTTCCCAGGATCCCAACATGTCCATGTGACGAGTACACCTTGTAATATCAATCTATTAATCATCAGCTGCCCATTCTCCTCCATTCATCTCGTTCTTCTGCACTGGTGAGTGTAATATAGAACACGGTGTCTTGCAACACAGGAGCAAACTCTTCCATCCACCATGTCCCTGACGAACGGAACATTTCCGGCTAAGCTGTGACGCCAAATTCTCAGGATTTCATCAATTAACCGGATGCTGCAATTTGGAATTTTGGGTTATTCCAAATTTGAAAATTTACCTTCCCTCGCAATCCTATTCACAAACTCCTTCTGTGCTGCACAGAACAACGTAGACACAATTTTATCAATGGGAAATGCATGGCATTTGCAGACAAGTCTGAGGTTATCATAAGAAAATCGAAATGAATATTATATTATTTATGAGTGGGACATAACTCGAGTGGACTAATGGTCTGGTGCACATTGAGAAATATGTGACAGAATCGGCAAACATAATAGAGCAGACACATGGTGAAGGTAGCAATTTAGAATTGCTGAGAGGAAATGTATTCACATAAATGATGCTGGAACATGCAACGCTCTGCCTCGGTTGGTCTTATTTCGAGCAAATTATTAATTTAATTTCTCAGTTATTTATATAAATTAATGAATTTATTTAATTTGATTATTTTCATTCAACATTTAAGAGGTTGTTTTGCCAAACCATAGTAAGTTACAAATCACGTGCTGCTCAATTGTCTCTACGTGGTTGAGTAACAAATAGCGTGCAGAATGATGTCGGGCCGAACGGTCTGTTTGCCATATGATTCTACGACGCTGAATATCCTGCTGGATACAGCCGTCATCATTCAGCGGTGCACTGTCCATCTCACAATCATAACAAAAACCGACTGCAGGAGACTCGTGCTCTAAAAATAGCTCATGGAATACAGAATCTATTTTAAGATTATTTACTAGGTTTGAGGGACATCGGGAAAAAAGGAGAAAAAATACACGCGCTCAGACTGCATCAGAGTCTCACAGGTGCAGGACTGAGAAGGCACACTTAACGGTGGATCCGAGGCAGATAAATGGAAAATGAAACCCACACTCGCACATAGTAACAGAGACTGACAGATACAGAATGAAACCTACACTCTCACGTAGTAACAGAGACCGGCAGATACAGAATGAAACCCATACCCTCACACTGTAGCAGAGTCTGACAGATGCAGAATGAAACCCACACTCTCACACTGTAACAGAGACTGACAGATACAGAATGAAACCCACACACGCACACTGTAACAGAGACTGGTATGTACAATATGAAATGCACACTCTCACAATGAACCTGAGAGTGAGAACTAAAGAACCGCGCACTCTCAGTCTGTACCAGGGACTGATATCTATAAAATGACCCCCAAATTGTCACATTGCACCGGAGACTGTTGGGTACAGAATGAACCACCCCTCCACACTCTACCGGCGACAGGCAGGTGGAGAATGTAACCCACTCTCTGATATTATCCGACTGAGTGTCTCCCGTTTGTCGATTGTCTCTGCACTGCAGTCGTTCTCTCTCACTGATTCTGCATTTTATGTCAACTGCATATTAACCCTCTCTTCATTTTCACCTTGTGGTCAACTGCATGCTCAATCCTTTCCTCTCTCTGGCAAACTGGCCTATTACTCTGTTCTCCCAATTTATTGTTCTTCTTCTTTCATTCTGATGTGAATAATCCTTGTTTCTACAACATGGCCTTCCAGCTGTTTCAAGGTCGCTTTTGCTTCTTCAATCCCTTAATCGAAATGCCGATTCCACCGTGAAATATCGTGTTCAACGCGTTGGGAAGAGAAAGGCATGAACTGCGAGATCGACAAAGAATTTAATATATGTACTGACTTTCATTTGTGTGTGTGCGCGCGTGTGTCTTGTGTGTGTGTGTGTGTGTGTGTGTGTGTGTGTGTGTGTGTGTGTGTGTGTGTGTGTGTGTGTGTGTGTGTGTGTGTGTGTATGTTGAGTCCAGGTGTTTGTGTTCATGTCTTTGTCTGTGTATTCGTCTGAGCGAGTGTGTGCTAATAATGGCTTTTAATTTGGCTTTAAGTGATGATGTGGCCCTACTTGTCGGTCCTGCATTTATTTCTGCACGGCACTGCGAAGGTAATGCCAAGGATACGGGCGTTTTTATGTTCAGCCATGAGAAGAAACGGAATGAAATCTGCAGATGGCAGGAAGTATTTTATTTTATACCGGTATTCACACCAGGGAGAAACGTGTTGATGGTTGCGCTCGTACCCCACAGGACAGTGAATGGCAGCCTTATCAGCCCACTGTATTCCTGCAGCTAAGTGAAACAGTATTTCAGCATCTCACTGTTCCTCAGGTGGATTCTACATCGGCTTTGTCCGTCACTTTACCGTTTCAAAATCCACAGCACGAGTAGGAAATTTTATACGTACTCGTAATAAGATAGTTAAGAGGTGCACACTTACATACGTACCTTTAGCAGCTTAATGCGCACTTTTTCCCTGAATCAACTTCTTTCTGAAATCCAACTTCGAAAATCACCTGCTGACTCTGTATTACCGTCACTGCTAGTTATTTGCATTAAAACCGATGTTGATACAATATTTTCTGTTTTTCTCTGTCTGGTACAGCAGCGGACAATGTCTGTAATGCTGGGGTCATTGGTTTGCATTTCGCGCCACATACTTGCCAACATCTGTGTTTGCGACTGACTCCGGTAACAGTGCAAACAGTGAGGGTTTGTGTCAGAAAAAAAAAACATGAATCCTAATTTATCATATCCAGAAAAAAAAATTACCGAAGAGTGAATCATATTAAAGGTGCGTCATCACAGCGAAATAACAAGACAGAGACTCCACTCGCAATGTGAGAGCGCTGATGAGGTGGACGCACCCACAGGATTACAGACTACTGTCGTCACCAGCGATGCGCAGATAATGTCCTGTCATGACACGGAGCAGTTTGACAACAACTCAGTGTTGCAGTCCAAGCGTCGGCCGTCTCTTGGGGCTTCAAGAATGGTGTTGCGTTCAGTTCAATGAAATAAGGCGTGTTACTTCACCATCGGCATTACGGTTCGCTAGAGCAGAGAAATAATTGCTAATTAGCAGTTATTAGCACCAGTCAATGAACCAGTTGTTTTCAACATCGGTAACCGATTATCTATAAAAGAATGTCATTCTGTGCTGCAGCTACATTGAGGACGGAAACATCCAGACGCGGTGGACTCTCAACAACGTGTAATCCGTGAAGAGTTTTACCCAGTAGGCGCGAAAGAAATTTGCTCTCTGGGCTTTGTTATAACTGTTTGAGTTTATTCACTGACTACTTACAACTTTTATGACATTTAGAAATTGGGAACATTCCGAACAGATCTGTAAATACTAACGGCCTTGGATTAACAATGCTTGAAGAGAGTGCTATTTGTTACACAGTGATTGTAATTGTCGGTATCCCGGGTAAGTGCCTTTCGATTACTTATACGGAAGCAGAGGCCTCACGCCGCGCTCAGCTACTGCTGATGTGATTTTAATCGGTGTTTATTAAAAATTCCTAAAATGCCGGCTCGCTCCTCTCAATCTCCTGCCCTGTTAATATTTCAACCTGGGCCATGCAGACTTGTCACTGGAACTGCCTGTAGTCTTCACAGTTGTGTCGTGAGACATCGAACTGTACAGACGCAAGACACACAGTCCATGTCTATCAAAACCTCCCGTCATTAGCGGACCTCATTCCTTCCAACCCTGTCACGTGAGCAGTAGATTAACGTTCAAACTCACAGCAAATAGCTTTGATTTGAACTTGTGAAATTCTGTTCCCTTTTCTTGCTCTGGTTCACGGAGACTGAGCACCACAGGCAATTTTGATATTATTACCGCCTCTCTAATTTTCCCGATCAGAGGATTAACGTGACAGTTCACAGTATTTTTGTGTCTACAGTCACATAAGATCCAGATAAAGGCCAATATTCTCCATCCCTAAAGGACATTTATGAAACAAATGAGGCTTTACAGTAACTCAGTAGTGTCGTGTGCTTCGTCACCGAGGCCGGATTGTTAGGGAAGGGTGAACGTGACTCGTCTAAAGACAGGGATTCCAACGGCGAGGCCATGCGGTAGGATTCCATTTCACCATAAACGATGCGCCGCCACAGCTGTGATCCAGAGACTCTTGTCGCTCCTCAAACACTCGCGCACGTATCTTCCAGCGGCTGAGCGCCCAACTGGAAATTTACCAATTTTTACCAAGAATTTCACTTCCCTCTTTCTGAAAGGTAAACTCATCTTTTCCCCTTCTATTTTCCCCTCCCAGCGCTGTTCAATTAAAGGACGATCCATTTTCTACTCTTGGACAATTCCCAAGTTTTTCCAGTCTCCAAATTCTTATCTGTGTTCCTCGGTGTCAGCACTGTTCCCCCGCAGATGCGCTTGTACGCAGCTGCGCCAGAACTGAAATGGGTCACTCCGTAAATATATTTTTAAAATCTTTGTTAATATAATTGTGAAACACTGTGAAATTAACTGTATTACTGAATATAATCCATAACTGTGCTAAATATTAAATATACCAAATTTACATTCGAACATTTTTAGAGCTTCAACGTATTTGCATTGTCATTGTTTCAGGTTACAACACTGTCAAAGGTGGGAACAATAAAGACAGATCCCACCAACGCCGTTCATTTAAAACATTTTAATTTGGCATACCCCCTGTCAGACGTGACTTCCTGACAGCGTTTACCTGTGTTGTTTTGTGCTGTATTTTTTCATTGTTTGACATGCATATTACAGATTAAAAAAGACATTTAAAGTGCCGTGCACATTCCAAACCGTGTAAAAATATTTTGCTCAGAGCAACGGTTTGTCCCCGAAGCAGTAAAATAAAATAGACGGAAGGTTGCTGCGGTGCAAGATCTTGTTTTCAGAATCTGACCTTGCAATGGAATAATAACTCAGACTTCCGGAAAGAAGCGTAGACGCGCACTTCAATTACACTCCCCCTCTCCTTGGAGATACCGCACTTGGAGTTCTGTGAACAGTCTTGGTCGCCCTGTTAAAGGAATGGCAGAAGTCCGCTGAAAAGAGTGCAGACAGTATTCACAAAGATGCTGCAGGGACTCTCGGGGTTGAGTTACAGGGGGATGTTCGGCCGAGTGGCATTTTATTGAGAGCAGAAATGTAGCTGGATTCCCAGCGACGTTTCCTCACATAGAAGTTGTTCTGTGTATTGAACAGCCTGAGAAAGGAAATGGGCGTACAGAGTCTTTAATAATATTTGAAGTACACATGGACAGTTTGTCGATCAGATCCGATCGCGAACAACTGTATCAGGTGGCCATGTCGGTCGGCATGGAGATATTGGGCCGAAGGACCCGTTTCTGTGATCCATCATTCTTGGACTCTGCTCATAGCTGCTGCATCGGTGAACGTGAAGAGATTAATGTGAGCATGCGCTACTGTAAAACGCTTTATGCTGCGGTCACGTGTTCAAACAAACAAAGTATCTTTTTACTTCCACTAATGATGTCCAGCAGAGATGAACGATGGATTTTATCTCAATCGAACAAATGACAGCTGTATTTCTACAAAAAATGCTTTTGATTTTCTTTATTCTTATTTTTGGTCTTTTTTGTCACACTGCAGTTAACCTTGTGGCAATCATCATTCTCAGCCGAGGGAAATGCGGTCTCTCCAAATGCGTCACGCGGTACCTGGTGGCGATGGCTGCGGCGGATCTAATGGTGGTGATTATCGAAGTCCTGTTCTACCAGATGGGTCGAGCATACGAATTTCATTACGGAGTCCTGGACACCGCTCCGTTCTGCCTTGTCCACTACGTCCTGTGTCACGTGGCCATTGACTGTTCCGTGTGGTTTACTGTCGCTTTCACTTTCGATCGCTTTGTGGCCATTTGCTCGGCCAATTTTAAAACAAAATACTGCATCCCAAAAATTGCGGGTTTGGTGATTGGCGCAATATCGATCGGTCTCTGTTTAAAAAACATGCCATTTTATTTCGTATACATGGAATGGGCAGCGTTGTTGGTGAGGGGTAACTGGGTCTGTTTCAATAGGTCCATACTTCTTTTCTCGGGATCGTTTGAGGGGTTTTATTGGGTGGACCGTCTGTTGAATCCGCTACTTCCTTTCTTCCTCATTTTGACCCTCAATGCTCTGACTGTCAGACAGATACTGGCGGCGAGCAGAGTCCGCAGGGGGCTGAAGGGACGGGGAAATTGCGGGAAACAGAGAGATCCGGAGATGGAGAGTCGGAGACAATCCATCATTCTGCTCTTCAGCCTGTCGGCGAGTTTCCTTCTCTGTTGGGCGACAACCACTCTGGTCTTCATTCTCATGCGATGCCTCTACACAGACATGGAAACGTCTATTCGGCTTTTTCAGGCACAGATTTGGGGTTCTGTGATTCAGAATTTCAGCAGCTGCACAAATACATTTATCTACGGAGTAACCCAGACCAAATTTAGAGAACAACTGAAAGTTCTTCTGCTCTCGCCGGCTACTTTAGTTTTGAAATGTTTTAGGTCTGTTCCACGCAGATGATAGGATCAAATAATTTACAAATTTCGAAATAAAAAACCTGCTCTGCAAGCATGTTAGTGAATTGAACTGCCTGAAAGTGTTGCTGTTCCCAGCAGTTATGCCTTTATTTCAGAAGAAAAAAAAATATTTTTCTATTATAAATTGGATTGCTTGGTAATTTCCGTCCTGTAAAATGTATTTTACCTTGCACATTATATCACCCTGATATCCGGGATTGAAAACACACAGAGCCACTGTCGAAATGTTCATTTTCTAAACCTTCCTAGTGACCTGGCCGTGTCTGCCAATCCCGACGTCCATTCTCTTTCCCTCTTGTTCGGCGTTTTCCCTTTATATAAACTTCCGGTTTGTCTGCTATACCAGTGTGTTGCTGGGAGAGTAATTGCCCTTTCTCCGTCCGGCTTAAGCTTTCCAGTTTCAGCAAACATCGAATCCTACAGTCGGGATGAGATGTAGTTCTTCATCGGCCCAACTTGTCTCTAATCTGACAACATATCGGGACACATTTCCTATTGGCCTGAGAGTATTTTCATACAGTAAATATAAGTTAACCTTGCTATAGCAGGTTTGCAGCACGGCCGTTTACAGTAATGATGTCGAACATGAGGAAAACAAGAAACAAGTTAAAAGAATTTACGTTTTGTAATTTCAATAATGTTAAAATGTATAACTTCACAATTCACAAGAGTGGGCTCCATCATCTCCACCCCTCTGACTCTCAACACATGAGCCCCTTAGGGCTGTGTACTAAGCCCCCTCCTTTATCCCCCGTATACCCACAACTGTTTCGTACCCACAGCTCTAACCCGCTAATTAAATTTCCGAGGACACTACATTGATCGGCCTTAAACAATAACGAGGTGGCCTACAGGGAAGAAGTCACCTCTCTGATAGAGTGGTTGCAAGGAAACTAGCGCACCCTCAATGTTGCAAAAGCAAAGAAGCTGGTTGAGGATTACAGGAGAAATGGAGGCGGGATAATCCCTGCTGACATTATTGGATTTGGGGTTGAGAGGGTGAACAGCTTTAAGTTCCTCGGCATCCATATCACCGAGCAACTCACGTGGTCTGTGCACACCAGGTGTGTTGTGAAAAAGGCACAACGGCGCTTATTTTAGCTCAGACGTTTGAGGCAATTTGCTATGGGCTCCTAAATCCTAAGAAATTTCTAAAGGGGCAAAATTGAGAGCATCCAGACTGGCTGCGTCACTAACTGGTATGCGAACTGTACCTCCCTTTCTCGCAGGAACCTGCAGAGAGTGGTGCGGACAGCCCGGCACATCTGTAGTTGTGAACTTTCCATGATTCAGGACATTTACAAAGAGAGGTGTAAAAAAGCGTCCATAGGATCACTGGGGACCAGAGGCACCCCAATCACAAACTGTTCCGGCTGCTACCATCCGGCAGCATAAAAGCCCGGTCCAACAGGCTCCGGGAGAGCTTCTTCCACCAGGACATCAGACATTAACTCACGATGATTTGATTGTATTTCTATGTTACATTGACTGTTCTATTTATTATAAATTACTATGATTTCACATTGCACATTTAGACGGAGACGTAAGTATTTTACTCCTGATATATGTAAAGGATGTTGTAAATAAAGTCAATTCAATTCAATTCCTCCCTTGAGTGACAGCAGCTGTTCTGCCGGTTTCTGAATTATCCACCCGGTTTATGCTTTCCGAGGTTTCATTGTCTTTTTCCGCGTTGTAATTGTATTGAACTGTGACCCTGCTTGACGTGTCTTGTGTTGCAAGCAGCTGGATTGAAAACAATTACTGCGGATTGATAACGTTGTGTCTGTAGGCACTGGGGTTTAGCAGTAAGAAGGGAGATCTCGTGGCAAACTATCGGACATTGAAAGCTCTCGATGCAGAGGATTTTGAAAGGGCGTTTCCTACAGTGAGTGAGTCTAGGACCAGAGATCAACGCCTCAGAATTGAAGGACATCCAATTAGAACACAGATGGGGAAACATTTCTTTAGCCAGAGGGCAGTGAATCTGTAGAATTCTTTGGCTGTGTAGTCCAAGATATTACTTATATTTAAGGAGGAGTTTGCTAGATTAGAGACATGAGGAGAAGGCAGGGAAACAGTGTTTAAAGAGATAATAAATGAGTCATAATGGAATGGCGGAGCGGGCCCGATTGATAGAATTGCCTAATTCTGCTCCTATGGCCTTTGGTCTTATGGAATTTATTCTGATTCAACGACACATTGCATCAGTTTCTCAATTCTTCAACCCTTGTTTTAAGAGTTTGAACTGTAAATCCAAAATGACAAAAGTCAGGTGACCTTCGATCTGATGTTTCTGCTAGACTGAATATATACTGAACCACTCTCCAATTTCTTCACCGATTTTTCGTTAACACCTTAATTCGATATTCCTGTGTGCTTCTCTGTAACGTGAAATTCTTCATGCATTCTCCAAAGCTCGATGCCAACCTCTGAACCAATCACATTTACTTCGTTCAAGTGCGTCATGCCCCACGCAACATCAGGCTATTGTCAAAAGAGCACGATACGTCTGGAAATCCAGACGTCTGTCCTTGTCCCAGGAAGACATTGAATGCCGTTATATTAAAATAAGCATGTGCAGTACAAATTATCCAACAAATAATATTCAATTATTTATTCTTTAATTCTATCTACTCAGAATTTACTCAAAATAAATCTTACCTGTTGATTCAGAATTATCGAATGATTTCATTCAAAAACACTTAATGTAAAACGTTCCAAACAGTGGAACCACTTTATGTATTGATCGACTCCCCACCGTTGAAATTGCCCCTTTGTCTAATTCGGGATTTATGGAAACATACTGTGCAACCCGGAATTGGTAAATCACTTTTGAAACGTTGTTATGAAAAGTTGTTTCCAGAAACATCAGAATTTCCCGGAAATTCCTGCACATGTTCTGCCGCTTTGTTTCCCAAGGAAAGGTTGCAGAAAGGGTGGGTTTAATGACTTAAAATTCAGGCTAATTATTTTCCGTATTTGGTTCCTAATGTGAGAACTCTGCCTGACAAAGTCGTGGCTTATTTTGTATTGCTTAAGAAACTAATTTTGAAATGCTGAAGCTTCTGGAAGATTCTAGCTCTCTCCCAGCGCCTCTTCTAATTCTACATGCGTGATCAGCCGGTAAAATGAGCCGGGCACAATCGCCTATGGCCATGCGTTATCAGCCAGTTAGGTTAAATGTCGTTACGCGATGAAAACTCATTTAATATTATACAATTTGAACAAAAGATCGTTCAGTCGTGAAGCAGACCCGCACCAACTCTCTGAGTTTATCCGTAGGGGTAGTATTTGAAATTACCGAGTGTCAGAGTGATGCCAATAAATGAAAACTCATTTCATTGGAGTGTTTTCCGAGATTAAAACTGACAGAACAGAAACCCTGAAGAATGTAGAGGAATAATTACTGGCAATGGAGATCTGACCTCATATCCGGCATTGAAGACAGACGAAACATATTAAACCCAGATTTTCCGGAGTTGTTCGTTCCCCTGCAGTTGCATTTCCGGTTCCTCGCTCTCCAATGCCATTGTTTAATCCCTTCATACATTTCTCCTATCACGTGGAGCAGGATCGCTGACACAGTCAAACAATCACAAATATCAGTTGTAAATGAACCGAATCAATTGCTTGTCTGTATCAGTCGGCAGTGAAAGTGATCACGTTGCTGTTGGCCTGGAACAGGCCGGACCGTGGGTTTACCGACCTGAACGTCCCGTGTGAACCAAATGAAATGCACAACCACATGTCGCTATGGAGCCACCTTTTCAGGCAAAGTGGGAGGAGGGATTTTATTCTATTCAAATTGAATTCAAATTTTCTGCAACTTTGAGAGATTCTGAGCACAATCCCAATGCTCCATGCTAATTGCAAGACCGAAAAACAGAGCTGATCACGGTTCCCTCCATCTCATAAACTATCTGCTCCACATCTGTGGAATCTCTACGTGTGTGTGTGTGTGTGTGTGTGTGTGTGTGTGTGTGTGTGTGTGTGTGTGTGTGTGTGTGTGTGTGTGTGTGTGTGTGTGTGTGTGTGTGTGTGTGTGTGTGTGTGTGTGTGTGTATGCATATGTTGATGCGTAAAAATAACTCATATATTTCATAATGTATATACAAAAAACTATTTACTAATTGTGCTGAGGACAAAGCCGCTCTTGAATCCGCCTGAGGAACATAAATAAGACCTCAAGAGGCGAACGGAACGCAATTTCATTCACGCTTGTGCTTGAGACTGACTGACCTTCCTTTGCAGGAGCAGGTAAGTAGATTCAAGTAGGATGGAAAATAGTAAGAGTTAAGATCAATAGGAATGCGGGGGAGAGAGTTCGCTGTAAAGATAAAGACGAAAACCAGGTAAGTAGATTGATGGTAAGAAATGATAGTAAAGCTGATGAGAGAAATGCGGGGAGAGTTTTCTCTGTAAAGGTAAAGAATAAAACGAGAAAGAAGCCCCAGAAGGTTGAACGAGTAAAGGAATCCCTTGGAGATCCGCTGGTTCCGCCAACTTCCTCTGCTGATGGAGTCTGGTTGGAAAGTGGATATAGTAAATATGTGATTCATTTTACAAGTAGCGTGTGTGGTTGGATACAAGGGGGGTGGCACTAGAGGGGCCTACTGAGATAAAGAAAATTAAATATTTTAATAAAGAAACTGGTAGCGGAGACGGAGAACCTACGTGGGATTATGATTATATAATAACGTGTTTTGGTTCATGCCCTTTACTTTGTTTATTTGTGCGTGGCTCATCGGAGGATGCTATCCTTTCTTTCATAAGTAGTTGTGTGTTCTGCTTCTTTATTTCTACAGTTCTTTCATGCTTATCCCCTCCCCCCTTTATCTTTCCTGCCAAGCCACACCAACCTCCGAAAACAAATAGACTGACTGTCCAAACCAGGTCCAAACAAAAGAAAGGTGAGGAATTTCAAAGTCTCTATCCTCACCTAGACAGACTATGCACAGTCCGGAATCAGGTCTGGACAAAGTTTTCATGTCAGCAGAAGCTGTAACGCAGAATCAAACACCCCGACCCTGCTTGATAACGCTCAGGCAACCGAAGCAGAGGGTCAGGAGGGAGACAAACAGCAAGACAAAGATCTATGCAAGGAAAGATGAGCCTATTTTTAGGGTCGTTTCTGAACTGGTCGAGGGGTCTCAAAAAAGAGGACGCGACTATAATTTGCGTATTGCAACAGGAAACGGGGAGAAATAAAAAGAAGCGAATTCAGAACTCGATCCTGTTACATAATATCCCAAAAAAAATTTCGATTGGCACCACCGCCGTAACTGGGCTATAGATCCCGTCTGAAGTTCGGGCTATGGGACAAATTTGTGAAATTTATCTTTGTCTGGAAATTTTAAGATATTCTTTCTGTAACTGAACACATCTATTATTGTCCAAAGGACAAAGTGACGGAAGGGTTTTTGAGTGAATATCAGAATGAGCGATTTAAACTGCCAAACGTAACCCCTCATGTCACCACAGCCATCAAACCCCCTGCAACTCCTGAACTACTCGGACCCGCGCTTCAGACTTTACAGGAGTTAAACCGCACACAGTGTATAACTCTGCCTAATACTAACGCTGCTCGACAACTTCATTTCGCTCAGGCTGGATGTATAATATTTCCTTGTTCATCGTTAAAACACAGTTTGACCTGTTTGCTCCGCCCGCTTTGCCTGAGTATGTTGTACACGTGTTGCTTTCGCAGACACCTCCCTCTCGGTGGGCGATGAACAAAAATCTCGAAGGATTTTTCCATTCCGCCACAACACACGAAGACCGATGCTATTCTATCCTCTATACGGAAATATAATTTGCCACTGGAGACAATGTAAAGCATGAAACCTGTCATAAAACACTTTTCGTCCAGGAAGAGCTTGTACCAACCTGTAGTCCTTGTAATTCTCTTATTTTACCAGTTCCGAAACCAGGTCGTGATAATGAGTGACTTTTTTTGCAATATATAAGGGCGATTTGCAAGATAGCACGTCAAGGGTTTACTGATGGCAATTTAACAGAACGACAAGGCGCCGCTGACAACCCAATGCATAGTGCTCTGCACAATTACCAGCAGTTGTAAGAGGCATGTCTGGGTGTCTAACATCTGTCGCCCACACTACAATTAAAAAACATAGAACATAGAAACCTACAGCACATTACAGGCCCTTCGGCCCACAATGTTGTGCCCACCATGAAACCCACTCTAGAAACTGCCTTGGATTTCCCTGGTGCATAGACCTCTATTTTTCAAAGTTCCATTTACCCGTCTAAGAGGCTCTTAAACACCTTATTGTATTCGCTTCTATCACCGCCGCCGGCAGTGTATTCCACGCACCCAACACTCTCTGTGTGAAAACTGGACTCTGACATTCCCTCGGTACCAATTTCCAAGCAGCTTAAAAGTATACCCCGCGTGTTAGCCATTTTGTCCCGGGGGAAAAAAGGCACGAATGATCCACACGATCAATACCGCTCATCATCTTATACATATAATTATAGTAGAAACGTCCGATCCTATTAAATTGCATCTCCCTGATGAATTGTGTCGGCCCGGAACATTGACTGTTTACTCTTTTGCATAGATTCTGCCCGGCTTGCTGAGCTCCTTAGGATTGTGTGGGTATTACTTTGATTTACAGCTTCTGCAGATGTTCTCCAGTTTGCGATTAGACTTGGACAACAGTCAACAACGTAGGACCCTGCTCTGCCTACACGAGGCAAAATTAACCCGAGGTCATTACCAACTCCGGAATGCGATGCTCTTGTCATTTAATCTTGCCAGGCAATTATGTTGCAGACTTTAAGCCGCTCAATCTGATTGGGAGTTAAATTGGACAAGACTAGAATGACGTCGCTTGGGATTCAGGCTACTTTTGTGTTCACAGTGGCCGGAGATGGGACACAATCCTTAAGTATCAATAGAAACATTATTTATGATAAAGCGTTCAGTTGGTAATAACTGGCGCGAGGTGCATAAATCTATTCTGCGCTCGAAAAGATATCTGCCGTGTCGACTCTAACTTCCGTCAACCCCGGGCGAGGAGAATCACCGGTGTTGTGTAACGCTGATCGGTGGCAGGACAGACATCAGTGAGACGGAACTGGAAATGCAACAGAGTGACTAATGTTCCGTCAGAAAGCGGTTCAACATCATTTTAAGTAATTTTAATTCGGATTTCCAGTATCATTCTTTTATTTTTCATGCATCGATAAAACTTCCAGGTAGAGCTCAGTTAGTTCGAGAGAGAAAAAATAAACAAACAACTTTTTCCCGTGGCCCTGGAAATTGATTAAATTTAAGCGTACTTTGATGATCAATATAAACATACGTTCATGCAATGAGATTTGCTTTGCTCAGTACGCGACTGGACGGAAGTTGTGGTCAGAGAGAAAAAGAGATCAGAGGGTAAAAGAGGGAAAGAAACAGACTGTGACGGAGCATCGGGGTGTGAACAGAGATGAAGCCGGAGATATGCGGGGACAACGAGGGAGCAGGTCGGAGATGGAGATGGAGTTGGAAAAGAAGGAAAATAACGCACACACGCTCTGTTCCAGCACGATCATGTCTCCCTCACGGTGAAAATCATTACTCTGCAATGAGATTAAATTTTGTTCAGAACGGGACCGGACGCAGTCCGGAGATGGAAAAGGAGTTGGAAAGGAGCACACACACACACACACACACACACAAACACACACACACACACACACACACACACACACACACACACACTCACTCACACACACACACACACACACACACACACACACACACACACACACACACACACACACACACACACACACACACACACACACACACACACACACACACACACACACACACACACCTCCGCTATGTTTCAGTCTGATCACGCTTCCCTCACCGGCGCGGGGGAAGGAGTGAGCGAGAACAACGTGAGAGATATTGGGAGTAAAACACCGTGAGCGTCACTGAAAAGGATGAATCAGAAACAACGGAGAGAATGGAGAAAAGGGAGAGGATTCCTCCTAACTGGACCAACCCAGAGCAAAACTCTATCAGATGCGATGGAGATTATTAAAATAAAACGGGCGGGACCTGACTATAGACCCTCCATCGGGGTGAATTACAGCTGAGCTGACCGCTACATATTACATATTTGATGAAGGACACATTTCACCCGTACGGTGTAAACAGCGAGTGAAATATATCATCACAAAACGCATGCGTATTTCAGAGCGCTCAGTTGTTACCCGTGGTTCTACATATCGGCAAGTGGATAGATTATGGAGGAAACATGGTGTTTGACTGAAATCTCCGGCAGAAAGCAACAAGTCGCTCTATGATTTAAGGAATTTGGTCAACAGTTTCAGCGGGTATTTCACCGCGTTCTTCAGCTCCTCTCTGAACTTGCTCTGAGTCACGGCGTAAATACATGTGTTGGTGCAGGAGCTGAGGATCTGCAGCATCGTCGCCGTGGAGTCTGCGATATAAATCAGATCAGTGGTAGAGAAGCGAAGGATATTTACAATCAGTACGTAGATATCAAAAACCACTAGTGTTAACCACAGAAATATAAAACTACAGGTTATACTGAATAGTAAAACGACCGATTTCCTTCGGTTCTCCATCTCCGGGTCCTTGTCATTCTTTCCGTTACTGCGGCCCCGGATCCCCATCCGGACTTTATTAGCGGAAAAAATCCGTCTGACTGTCAGAGCATTGAACAATAAAATCAGAACAAACGGGAGACAAGGCATGAAAATGCGATGTATCATCTGAAGTGCGACCCACGTGGGGGACGTAGAGAAGTTCTCTTTGGTCAAACAGCCATAGAAAACTCCATTAATTAGCATCTTAGGCTCCAATGTAAAGTAGAAAGGGACACTTTCTAAACAGCCCAGAACACTCACTGTCCCGATAACCACAGCCGCCGTTCTTTCCGGAAAATATTTTGTTTTCAGCTTTTCGGAACAAATGGCCACAAATCTGTCACAGGTGAACGCGACTGTCAGCCAGACAGAGACCCCGGTGCTTCCTATAAGCAGGCAACGAACAACCCTGCAAACGGGAGTCCAATAGAGGAAGGAAAACGTAAAGGATATGTAAACAGTCCAGTTCAGCAGAGGGTCAGATATAACGACCAGGAGATCGGTCGCTGCCATTCCCAGCAGGTAGTGAGTGATGCATTTGGAGAGACCGCACTTTCCTCGGGACAGGATAACAATCGCCACCAGGTTAACTGCAAGAGGGAGGGAAAGGAGCAGAGAAATTACTGACCTGTCAGGGCAATAGAGCAAAATTATTATTATTAGACTTCTTCTTATGTTTTTTCTCTGCTTCAAATGGTGGAAACTGGATCCAGAACATATGAACCCGCTGACAGTGTGCAATATCGGCGTGACAGAGAACTCTCCGCGAGTTTTGTAAATGGGTTCAATCTGGGTGAATTCCCAAACCGACCAGATGACAGCTGGTTAAACGCTTCCTGACCGCAGTAAGGAATGGGTATGATATACCAACGTCACTGGTCTGAGCCGCACAGGAATGAAATGAAATCCACATCGGCGGTTCCCTCTGCTCATATTTCTAACATAAATGAGCCATTCGCGTTGTTCCATCACCCAGTCAGGCAATTCACAGTCGATAACGGACAGAACAGAAGATCGGCTGGCTCCCACGGATGGAGTGTAGCCCGGTGTCCTCCTGTGCAGACATTTCCATTCACAATTATTACATGATATCGAGTCAGCGGAGAGGATTTCAGTCAAAGTCAGCATCTCGGCTCCAATATGGAGCGCTGTCTGCTACGAAAGCAATGGGATTAATATTGTCAGCGCCTTCCGCCCATGACTGAAATGCGGGGTCTGGACAGGTGGCTGTGGAAACAAGTAGCGAGAGAAACACTTCAGAATATCGGAATTAACTCACAGTTTCTGCCGTTTGCAGATGTAACAGCGGCTTACCGGGAATTCCAACGGCTGAAATAACAGGATAGTAAATGTTTTCTATCCGCCAGATTACTGGATATCCCATTTGAGTGACGCAGTGAACGCGATTGCTCCGAATTCCACAGCTCGGCAAGACACTCTGGGCTGACGTACTGCAACAGGCTCTGATTTATACAGGGGATCGATCTCCAGTGACAAGGTCCCACCTCTGCCCGTTGTTATTGACAAACAAATTACATCACCGGCCGTGTCTCAGGTGAAAATGCCGTGGGCATGTAACACGAACACGTCAGCATCACGGCATTACCTCAGTCAGATCCTTCTGTGTAATTCGACCAGATTGTGCAATGAGACCAGTAAGTGAGCAATGAGCGGCTTCATTTACAACATTCCACAGTTGTATTGGCAGCGGTCACGACTGTTCTCATTTTCCAACCTGAAACTTTCAACGTGATTCTCTTTCCACAAGCATTCCGGAATCTAGGTTTCCAGCATTTGTTTGCAATTTTCACTGTCACGCCTGCTGTTTCATCTACAAATAGCTCCGGTTTCAACTCAGTGTGCTCTGGATCCAGGGACACATGAAAACACCTCTCAGTCTACTCCTGCAGACTTCAGTTTAATATCTTTCACTTTTTCTTATTTCAGGGGTTCTACTTTGGCCGCTCAGACACCAAACCCATCCCACCCCGTCCGACGATGTGTCACCAAATACAAAACATACTTGTTGTGTACCCAGACACTCTGTCCAGTTCTCCTTCAGCCCTGGATGACATCGATGTTTATGTCATTTTGATCACATTCCCCAGCATAATGTTCAATTTCGACACCCTCGATAAGTTCAAAACTGTCCACGGCTCCCTCTATCTCTTAAACTATCTTCTCCACATTATTCGTGCTGTGGATTTTGAAACGGTGGAGTGAAGGACAAAGCCGCTGTTGAATCCGCCTGATGAACAGTTAGATGCTGAAATACTGTGATGTTCAGTTAGCTGTAGGAATATAATGGGCTGATAAGTCTGCCATTCACTGTCCTGTGGATTACAACCCCACCATCAACAGGTTTCTCCATGGTGCAAGGGCTGGCATGGTTTAATAAAATATTTTCTGCCCTGTATAGATTCCATTCCGATTTGATCTCATGGTTTAACATAAAAATACCATATCTGGCATATCATTTGGAGTGCGTTTCGCAGGACCGTCAAATCAGGCCACGTCATCAAATAAGGCCATATTTAAAAAGGATTATCAGCAGACACACACACACATACACACACACACACACACACACACACACACACACACACACACACACACAAACACACACGCACACACACACACACACACACACACACACACACACACACACACACACACACACACACACAGACTGTGGGTTTCATTCTGTATCTGTCAGTCTCTGCTACAGTGTGAGAGTGTGGGTTTCATTCTGTATCTGTCAGTCTCTGCTACAGTGTAAGAGTGTGGGTTTCATTCTGTATCTGTCAGTCTCTGCTACAGTGTGAGAGTGTGGGTTTCATTCTGTATCTGTCAGTCTCTGCTACAGTGTGAGAGTGTGGGTTTCATTCTGTATCTGTCAGTCTCTGCTACAGTGTGAGAGTGTGGGTTTCATTCTGTATCTGTCAGTCTCTGCTACAGTGTGGGAGTCTGGGTTTCAATCTGTATCTGTCAGTCTCTGCTACAGTGTGAGAGTGTGGGTTTCATTCTGTATCTGTCGGTCTCTGCTACAGTGTGAGAGTGTGGGTTTCATTCTGTATCTGTCAGTCTCTGTTACAGTGTGAGAGTGTGGATTTCATTCTGTATCTGTCAGTCTCTGTTACAGTGTGAGAGTGTGGGTTTAATTCTGCATCTGTCAGGCTCTGTTACAGTGTGAGCGTGTGGGTTTCATTCTGTATCTGTTAGTCTCTGCTACAGTGTGAGTGTGTGGGTTTCATTCAGTATCTGTCAGTGTCTGTTACAGTGTGAGAGTGTGGGGTTCATTCTGTATCTGTCAGTCTCTGCTACAGTGTGAGAGTGTGTGGTTCATTCTGTATCTGTCAGTCTCTGTTACAGTGTGAGAGTGTGGGTTTCATTCTGTATCTACCAGTCTCTGTTACAGTGTGAGACTGTGGGTTTCATTCTGTATCTGCCAGTGTCTGTTACAGTGTGAGAGTGTGGGTTTCATTCTGTATCTGTCAGTCTCTGCTCGAGCGTTAAGTGTGTCCTCTCAGTCTTGTACACGGAAGCCACTGATTCAGCGGGTGCGTGTGTATTTACTTCTCCTACTTTAAAGTAGTACTTCTTAAAATAGTTACTGTCTTCCCTGAGCTATTTTTGCAACAATTCTGTCCTACAGTTGTTTCATGTTTTAATTGTGAGATAGAGAGATCACTAATGAATAATGGTGGTTGTATTGAGTAGTACATTCCGGATAATAGAGTCATTGGGCAGACAGACCATTCAGCCCTGCATCACTCCGCATGCTATTCGTTACTCAGCCACATAGAGCGAACCGAACAGCACCTGATATGTAATTTTCTATGGTTTGGCAACGCAACCACTTCAATGTTGATTGAAAATGAATGCTTTATTTTAAATATTTTAGTTTGTCAGTAAATTCATGAATTTATAGAAATAAAATTTCTTTCTCTTTCATGTCTTTCTCTTTCGTCACTGAACACGTTAAACAACATATTTTACGGCAGAGTCTGCAGGTAGATTAAGGGACAGAAAAAAAGAGAAACGACTTGTTGCAGAAAGCGATATTCAAAAGAGCATGAAAGAAAAATGAACAGTAAATGGAGAACAGAGGGTAGTAGCTCAGTCTGCCGGAGAGCAGAGGGTTCAGGATGCAGTACGTTGCAAGCCGAAAATGAAGATAAGGTTGAGTTACAATTTACATAAAATAGAGATTATAGAGAACGCCGGCGTCAGAGACAATCAACAAACGGGAGAGATTCAGTCGGATAATATAAGAATGTAAATTTAATTTTGTACCTACTTGTCGCAAGTATAGTGTGAAGAGGAGTGGTTCATTTTTACCCACAAGTCTCGGGTGCAATATGAGAGTGGGGGGTTCATTTTGTAGAAATCAGTCCCTGGTACAGACTGAGAGTGTGGGTTTCTGTCGGTGTCACTCTCTGGTTCAGTGTGAGAGTGCGGGGTTCATTCTGTATCTGTCAGTCTCTGTTACAGTGTGGGAGTGAGGGTTTCTTTCTATATCTGTCAGTCTCTGTTACAGTGTGAGAGTGTGGGTTTCATTCTGTATCTGTCAGTCTCTGTTACAGTGTGAGCTTGTGGGTTTCATTCTGTATCTGCCAGTCTCTGCTACAGTGTGAGTGTGTGGGTTTCATTCTGTATCTGTCAGTGTCTTTTACAGTGTGAGAGTGTGGGATTCATTCTGTATCTGTCAGTCTCTGTTACAGTGTGAGAGTGTGGGTTTCATTCTGTATCTGCCATTGTCTGTTGCAGTGTGAGAGTGTGGGGTTCATTCTGTATCTGTCAGTCTCTGTTACAGTGTGAGACTGTGGGTTTCATTCTGTATCTGTCAGTCTCTGTTACAATGTGAGAGTGTGGGTTTCATTCTGTATCTGTCAGTCTCTGCTCGAGCGTTAAGTGTGTCCTCTCAGTCCTGTACCCGGAATCCACTGATTCAGCGGGTGCGTGTGTATTTACTTCTCCAACTTTAAAGTAGTACTTCTTAAAATAGTTACTGTTTCCCTGAGCTATTTTTGCAACAATTCTGTCCTACAGTTGTTTCATGTTTTAATTCTGAGATAGAGAGATCACTGATTAATAATGGCGGTTGTATTGAGTAGTACATTCCGGATAATAGAGTCATTGGGCAAACAGACCATTCAGCCCGGCATCACTCCGCATGCTATTCGTTACTCAGCCACATAGAACGAACAGAACAGGACCTGATCTGTAATTTTCTATGGTTTGGCAGCGCAACCACTTCAATGTTGATTGAAAATGAATGCTTTATTTTAAATATTTAAGTTTGTCAGTAAATTCATGAATTTATAGAAATAAAACCCACAGAGGCAGCATGTTCCATGTTCCAGCAGCAGTTATATGAATCGATTTCCCTCAAAAATTCAAAATTGCTACATTCATCGATTATCTCTGCTCTCTTAAGGTTACCGATTCTTTTATCTGTTCTTTAATGTGCAGAACTGTGTGAGATTATTCGAATGGTGTTCCACTCATAAATAATGTAATAATCATTTTGAATTTCTAATGTCAGCTTCTGACTGGTCTGGATCACGCCGCCCATGTTTTGTTGGCAAAGTAGTAACAGCCTTGTTCTGTGCAGCACTGAGAGAATTTCTGAGTATGGAGTGAGGGAAGGTCAGGTTCCACATTTGGAATAATCCAATGTTCCAAAATGATTCATGCAGCTGAATGATGAACTACTGAGAAACTGTCGTCACCGCTCAGGCCAAAAAATACACCCCACCCCATCCCACTATTTGCCACAGATATAAAACATACCCGCTGTGTTCAGAGACACCCTGTCCAGTTCCTCATCAGCTCTGGACGACATAAATGTTTACTTCATTTTGATCAGCCTCTCTGTATAATATTTATTTTCGATAACTTGAATTCCAGAGCTGTCTACAGTTCCCTCCAACTCTGAAAATATCTTCTCCATATCTGCAGTATCTGTGTGTGCATGTGTGTGCGTGGTTATGCTTATTTGTGTGTGTCAGTGTGTTCATCTGTTTGTTCCTGTGTGCATGTGTGTGTGTGAGAGTGTATATGTATATGCGGTTGTGTGTTCTGAAATACCTGTTATACAGTGTATCTTATAAAGTACATGAATACAATTTCCTATTCGTGCTGTGGATGTTGAAACGGTAAGGTAACGGTCAAGCCGCTGTAGAATCCACCTGACCAACAGTAAGATGCTGAAATATTGTGGTGTTCAGTTAGCTATAGGAATATAATGGGCTGATAAGGCTGTCATACACTGTCCTGTGGGTTATGGGCTCAACCACCAACACGTTTGACTCTGGTGTAAATACTGGCATGATATCTTCTGTCATTTATCGATGAACTCCGTAAACCGATGTCTTCATCTCTTGCTTTAACATAGAAATACCTGTGTATTTGGGATTACCTGCGCAGTGCCCTGTTAGAAATAAATGCAGGATCGACAAATAAGGTCACACATCAAGTAAATTCAATTTAGAAACCATAGTAAACACACACACACACACACACACACACACACACACACACACACACACAATCAATCACCTTACCGTTTCAAAATCCACAGCACGTAGCAAATTTTATACATATAAATTCCAAGAGGTACACTCAAACACACACACACGCACACACTCACTTTCCCTATCTCTCTCGCTCACATGCACTTCCTCCATCTCTCTATCACGCTAACTCTCTCTCATTCTCCCCCTCTCTTTCACTCTCTTCTCTCGATCTCTTGCAGCAAATGTATTAAATTCTTTGCTGATGTCCCTGTTCATGTCTTTCTCTTTCGTCATTGAACACGTTAAACAACATATTTTACGGCAGGGTCTGCAGGTAGATTAAGGGACAGAAAAAAAGAGAAACGACTTGTTGCAGAAAGCGATATTCAAAGGAGCATGAAAGAAAAATGAACAGTAAATGGAGAACAGAGGGTAGTAGCTCAGTCTGCAGGAGAGCAGAGGCTTCAGGATGCAGTACGTTGTAAGCCGAAAATGAAGATAAGGTTGAGTTATAATTCACATAAAATAGAGATTATAGAGAACGACGGCGTCAGAGACAATCAACAAACGGGAGAGATTCAGTCGGATAATATAAGAATGTATATTTAATTTTGTACCTACTTGTCGCGAGTATAGTGTGAAGAGGAGTGGTTCATTTTTATCCACAAGTCTCGGGTGCAATATGAGAGTGGGGGGTTCATTTTGTAGAAATCAGTCCCTGGTACAGACTGAGAGTGTGGGTTTCTGTCGGTGTCACTCTCTGGTTCAGTGTGAGAGTGCGGGGTTCATTCTGTATCAGCAGTCTCTGCTCGAGCGTTAAGTGTGTCCTAACTGTCCTGTACCTGTGAAACTCTGATTCATTGTGAGAGTGTGTAATTTTTTTTCTATATTTTTCTCGCTATTCCTCAAATCGAGTAAATATTCTTAAAATAGATTCTGTATTCCTGAGATATTATTAGAACAAGTTTTCTGCAGTTGGTTTATGTTAAAATTGTGAGATGGACAGTGCATTGATGAATGATGCCGGTTGTATGGAGCAGTACATCCTTCGAAATAGAGTCATATGGCAAACAGGCCGTTCGGCCCGACTTCATTGTGCACACTATTCGTTGCTCATTCACAAAGAGCCAATTGAAAAGCACATGATCTGTAACTTCCTGTGGCTTGGCAACACAACTTCTTGGATATTGAATGGAAATAAACAAAATAATGAGATTGATTAATTTAAATGAATAACTGCATGAATTCATAATTCGATCGAATAAAACTCTCAGAAACAGCGCGTTTATGTTCCAGCAGCATTTACATGAATACATTCCGCTGAGCAATTCTATGTTGCTACCTTCACCCTGTATCTCTGCACTCTTATGTTTGTGTTGTTATCCCTTCCACCATGTGCATCAGAGTATCAATTTATTCCAGCGGTCCCATTCATAAATAATATCAAATTCATTTCAATTTAACTCTGAGACTGTTCAGAAATGTGTCCTTGCATTTTTTATGGAGTGTGATGGGACAGTGAGGCAGGAGCAACACTCTGTGTCTGACCCCGGGAGAGTGTGTGACGGGACAGTGAGGCAGGAGCTACACTCTGTGTCTGACCCCGGGAGAGTGTATAATGGGACAGTAAGGCAGGAGCTACACTCTGTGTCTGACCCCGGGAGAGTGTGTAATGGGACATTGGGACAGGAGCTACACTCTGTGTCTGACCCCGGGAGAGTGTGTGATGGGACAGTGAGGCAGGAGCTACACTCTGTGTCTGACCCCGGGAGAGTGTGTGATGGGACAGTGAGGCAGGAGCTACACTCTGTGTCTGACCCCGGCAGAGTGTGTGATGGGATAGTGTCGAGGTAGCTTCACTCTGTGTCTGACCACGGGAGAATGTGTGATAGGACAGTGTCGAGGGAGTTTCACTGTTTTCGGATATCCGTAATATACTGTATTTAATGAAGCAGCTAATGTTGTAAAGCCGCTGGCATGCTCTCTCGATTGCTTTAATGTGCAGGACCTATGATGGAGATTCTGAGATATTGTCTCCCCCAGTCCTACTGCATTTCTGATTTCTGAATAGCTTCACGTTTAAGAAATTGTCTACACTTTTATTCCTTGTATTAAAGTGCATGGCAACGCTCTTCCCTGCTCTATATTCCATCAGTCAATTACTTACCTGTTCTCCTCTGCTGTGTTAGTCCTTCCACGGAGTCCTTGTTTCCTCAGCACAATTTCTATCGTCCAAAATCACAAAGTCACAAACTACGTCACCGATATCATTGACATATGGTGCAGAAAGGAAAGAAGGAAATGAGAAATGCGGTAGTCATAGGGGATTCCATGGTGGGGGAAACAGTCAGGAGGTTCTGTCAGCCCGATAGAGATACCCGCATGGTGTGTTGCCTCCTAGGTGCCAGGGTACGGGAAGTCTCCGATCAGGTGCAGACTATTATGGGCGGAGAGAGTGAAGAGCTAGAAGTCCTGGTACACGTCGGTGCCAATGACATAGGTAGAAAAACGGGAGGACTTCCTGAAGAGAGGATTCAGGGAATTGGGTAAAAACCTGTAAAGCAGGAACACTGAGGTAGTAATCTCAGGATTGTTGACTGTGCTACATGCTACGTGCTCTGAAACATGGCAGAAGGATGGTTGCCATGGAGAGCTGAACGCCGAAGGATATACGGTGTAATGGAAAGTTTGGTTAGTAGACAAAGAAGGTGGTGTGACCCTGTGTATAAGAAATAATATTAAATCATTAGAAAGGATGACATAGGATCGGAAGTTGCAGAGCCTCTAGGGGTTGAGTTAAGAAATGCCAAGGTTAAAAGAACCATAATGGCTGCTGTACACAGGCCTCCAAACAGCAGCCGGGATGTGGATTGCAAATTACAGCAGGAGATAGAAAAGGCCTGTCAGAAGGGAAATGTCATGATAATCGTTGGGGATTTTATCAAGAAAGTGGATTGGGAAAACTAGGTCAGTACTGGACTTCAAGACAGAGAATTTGTAGAATGTCCAAGGGATTGCTTTTGAAAACAGCTTGTTGTTGAGCCCAGCAAGGGATCGAATGTGCGGTTTGGTTGCAATCTGGAGGTAATAAAAGAGCTTCAGGTTAAAGAACATTTAGGAAGCAGTGATCATAATATGATCGGAGTTCACTGTAAAGTTAGAGAGGGAGAAACTAAAATCAAAAGCATCGCTATTTCAGTGGAATAAAGAAAGTTACAATGGCATGAGAGGGGAACTGGACAAAGTTGACTCGAAAGAGACACAAGCAGAAAAGACAACAGGGCAGCAATGGCTGGAGTTTCAGCGACAAATGAGGGAAGTGCAAGACAGATATATTCCAAATAAGAATAAATTTACGAATGGAAGAAGGACACTCTCGTGGATGACAAGTGAATCCAGAGTCGATGTAAAAGCAAAAGAGAGGGCATAGATGGAAGCCAAAGCTAGTGGGAAGGTAGAGTATTGGGAAGCTTTTAAAAACTTTTAGAGGGAAACTAAAGGATTATTTATACTTGTGCGTTGCGGTTTCTGCGTCGCTCTGCAATTCACTGCCAAAACGCTAGTTGGCGCTGGGTTTTCTACGCCACTATGTTGAGTTTCTTCGTGTTGAAACTCAACAGGAAGAAACTCAAACTTCAAACAATGGCGACTGAAACTGAATGAGGGTGAATTTTCTGTGCTTGTCCGACCACTGAGAGACATGGACGAGGCAATGCATTTCAAATATTTTCGGATGTCCGCTGGTGGATTTGACGATTTGGTTCATCGTCTCCAACTATTTATTTAGATAGATAGATAGATAGATAGATAGATAGATAGATAGATAGATAGATAGATAGATAGATAGATAGATGGATAGATAGATAGATAGATAGATAGATAGATAGATAGATAGATAGATAGATAGATAGATAGATAGATAGATAGATAGATAGATAGATAGATAGATAGATAGATAGATACTTTATTCATCCCCATGGGGAAATTCAACCTTTTTTCCAATGTCCCATACACTTGTTGCAGCAAAACTAATTACATACAATACTTAACTCAGTAAAAAATATGATATGCATCTAAATCACTATCTCAAAAAGCATTAATAATAGCTTTTAAAAGTTCTTAAGTCCTGGCGGTTGAATTGTAAAGCCTAATGACATTGGGGAGTATTGACCTCTTCATCCTGTCTGAGGAGCATTGCATCGATAGTAACCTGTCGCTGAAACTGCTTCTCTGTCTCTGGATGGTGCTATGTAGAGGATGTTCAGAGTTTTCCATAATTGACCGTAGCCTACTCAGCGCCCTTCGCTCAGCTACCGATGTTAAACTCTCCAGTACTTTGCCCACGACAGAGCCCGCCTTCCTTACCAGCTTATTAAGACGTGAGGCGTCCCTCTTCTTAATGCTTCCTCCCCAACACGCCATCACAAAGAAGAGGGCGCTCTCCACAACTGACCTATAGAACATCTTCAGCATCTCACTGCAGACATTGAATGACGCCAACCTTCTAAGGAAGTACAGTCGACTCTGTGCCTTCCTGCACAAGGCATCTGTGTTGGCAGTCCAGTCTAGTTTCTCGTCTAACTGTACTCCCAGATACTTGTAGGTCTTAACCTGCTCCACACATTCTCCATTAATGATCACTGGCTCCATATGAGGCCTAGATCTCCTAAAGTCCACCACCATCTCCTTGGTCTTGGTGATATTGAGACTTCATTTTTAGTTTGAAGAGATTTGGTATGTGAACAAAAAACACTCAAAAACTTCTATAGATGGGGAGCATTCTAACAGGCTGTGTCACTGTCTGATAGAGAGGGTTGGGGGTTGTGCTATTGCACAGGACTGAAAAAAGCTGTAGAGGGTCGTACATTTAGGCGGCTCCATCTTGGGTAGTAGCCTATAAGGTTCCCAGGACATCCTCTTGGAGCGGTGTCAGTGTCCATTACCCAGGACCCCGATCACCCAGATCATGCCTTTCCTCACTGTTACAATTAGGTAGGGGGTGCAGAAGCTTGAAGACACACACTAAGCGATTCATGAACAGCTTCTTCCATCCGATTCCCAGATGGACTGAACCCGTGCTTACTATCTCACGTTTTTAAGATATAATACTTCTGTTTTGCACGATTTTGTTAAAATCCACTATACGTCCAATGTAATTGGTTTACTTATTTATTTACTTTTTCTATGTGATGTATTGCATTGAACTGCTGCTGTTAACAAATTTCACGGCACATGCTGGAGATAATAAAACTGATTTTGATTCTGAAAGTATATGCTTTCATCCGGTACTGTAACGCTCCGGGGAGAGCGAAGGGCTTGTCAAGACACAGATGAACTCATGGTTCTTCACTGGAACCAAGAAAGAGTTCAGTTTGTGATGGTTGTTTATACCACTGGACACGGAATTCTGGTCAAAAGAATGGAACTGCTCCAATGCAACGGGTTTCGAGCTTTAGAAACCCTCCCCCACATGTTTCATGGTCAAAATCACTTTATTACGACGATAGGAAAACTGGCCATTAAGCACTTGAAAAGGAACAGAAAGACCGAGTGCAAAGAATAATAATGCTCGTTCTCTCGCGTTCTCTCTCTCTCCCCTTCCTTCTCTGTCTGTCTCTCTCTGTGTCACTCTCTGTCTCTCTCTTTCTTTCTCACTCTCTCTCTCACTCTCCCACTCGATCCCTTACTCTCTTTCTCTCTCTGTCTCACTACCCCTTTCTCTCTGTCTCGCTTTCCCTCTCTCTCTCACTCTCCGTCTCACGCACTCCCCTCCACTTCCTCTCTCCCTTTCTCTCTCTTTCCCTCCCGCCCACTATCCCTTTCTCTCTCTTTCCCTCTCTCTCTCTCTCTCTCTCTCTCTCTCTCTCACTCTCTAAGCCAAACACTCATGCCACCCTGCTTTGCAATCACAATAATAAAAAGCAAGCTTTTGAAACAAAAACACGAGGAAATCTGCAGATGCTTGAAATTCAAGCAACACACACAAAATGGTCTCGGCCCGAAACGTCGACGGTGCTTCCGCCTATCGATGCTGCCTGGTCTGCTGCCGAATGGTCTCGGCCCGAAACGTCGACGGTGCTTCCCCCTATCGATGCTGCCTGGTCTGCTGCCTTCCACCAGCATTTTGTGTGTGTTGCTTTTGAAGCAAACATCGGTTTTCTGTAAACGAACTTAAGGAGAGAATCTGCACGTTTTATTCTAAACTTTTCTTCGAATTTTACTCTGACTCAGTTTTTGCTAAATCTACTGAATATTTTATTAACGAATTATAAACATATAAATCTAGCTCCCCACACCTGCTGCTCAGCTGCTACGCAAAAAGGGTTAACTGCATGTGTCATTTCATTAAATGCCGATATCATCATTTCCACGGAGGGTTTCAGCGTCACAAGGGAGTTTCCCTCTCCTATTAATAAGCATCTGAATCACTGTGCTCTCACGGAACAGCCGCTCCGGCACTCACAGTGACTCGCCGATCCACACAGCGGGACAGAGAGAGCACGCTGCAGAAGGAAGGTTTGCTGGTTCCGGAATGGATCAGAGTCCGGGAACAGCAGCGTGGAGTATGGCAGAAACTCCGAAGAATGTCTTCTGGGCTGCTCAGTTTGTCTTTGCTAATTATGAATGGATGACCTTAGATCTTCGAATTGCGCATGCATTAAAAGTCATTCAAGTGATTTACTTTCCCGTCCTCGCTGTCATTGCTCTTCCGGGTAAGTTTCTCTCGAAAGCTCAACTATGCAACACTTTTAAACTGTTTTCTAATGTTTATCGCCCATTTGAAATCATTGCTGCTGTCGCACACTGCGGATAAGACATTTTGAAAGCTTCAAATTCTGCAGCGATGCTGTTCCCTGTGACTCCTGGCACTGCGCAGGTCAGTGATGTAACCGGTAAACTCTGTCCAGCCGTTGCACATATCATGACATGACCGGGGCTTTGATATTTTGCCTCTGGAAACGTTGCTTCTTTTCTGTCGCTTCATCTCCCTCGAGAACATCAGCTGCCGAATCAAGTTGCTTCCAGACCTTGTGTTTACAATGCAAATTAATTTTCCAAATCCAAATATTTGGAAATATAATCCAAATCCGCAATATTCTCGCAGCCAACTGCCCTGTCGACTAAGCGCCAGCCACAAATCTACACACTAACCACAAGTCGGACAAATTCTTAACAGAAATCGCTTCCTGTTGTGTGTCACTTGAATATTATTTATTTTTCTCCTCCTCGCAGTGAACCTGGTGACGATTTTAATCCTGTCCAGAGGAAAGTGCGGTCTCTCCAGAGTTGTCACTCGCTACCTGGTTGCCATGGCAGCGGCGGATCTTATGGTCGTTGTCCTGGACCTGATATTCAGCAAGATTCCGAATACTTAAGCGCCAATGAAACTTTTCCTCTGGTCAGGGGATACACCAGTGTGTAAAATCCACGCTGTCCTGCTTTACGCCGCCACCGATTGTTCGGTCTGGTTCACCGTCACTTTCACCTTTGATCGGTTTGTGGCCATTTGTTGCCTGGAGCTGAAAACAAAATACTGCACCGGGAAAACTGCGGCTGTGATTCTGGGAACAGTGACTGCGATCAGCTGCTTAAAGAACATTTACTGGCATTTTCGGCTCTCAGGTCGTTATACCGCGATAAATGCACCATTTATCTGTAATCAAACTGCATATTATGTGCCTTTATCTGTCGCAATACCAATGGCCTTATTTCATTACCTTCTCACCCCTGTAATCCCATTCCTGCTGGTTCTCCTGACGAATGCATTAACCGTCCGGAATATTTTAGTCACCAGCAGAGGGCGCAGGAGACTCCGGTGTGCTGACAAGGGACAGGGTGCCGGCGACCCGGAAATGGAGAGCCGCAGGAAATCCCTCGCTTTATTGATGATAATTTCTGGCAATTTCGTCCTGCTGTGGGCACCGTTCACTGTTTATTCTTTGTGGAACCGGCTGTCTGCTTCCTTTGCGGCGAATCTTCCTCCTGATTCTCTGCGAGAACTGGGCTCGATGCTGCAGCTTCTGAGCTGCTGCACAAACACGGCTCTTTACGCCGTCACCCAGACCAAGTTCAGGGAGCAACTGAAGGACGCGATAAAATATCCCCTGGCTCTCATTGCTGCGAGGATGTCATGAATTAGTGATGTTTCCCTGCCTGGACCAACTAATTCGCCACTCATTGCAGGCAAACTCTGCACCAAAGGGGACCCGTATAATTACGTGTTCGTCTCATTCGTCACTTGCTTTACTATCGCGCATGATTCCTCACTCCAGCTCAACTGACGATCCTTTGAATCGTTCTTTTTTTCTCCATTCACCAGTGTATATTCCCCTCTCTTCCCGAGCGGAACGACCTACGTTTGTCAGTGTAGATCAGCGCCGCCCTGGTGACCCACAGTTCTGTCTTGCAAGTCCCACCGTCCACCTGGTTCGGATGCACTGCCCCGCTCCAGCGTGAGATTCTGTGTTCCCGAAACCTCTCCTGTTCAGCGGTCCAGTTCCCCCAGTTCGCAGTTCGAGACTGGAGATCATGTCCCGGGTATCGCTGACCGAGACCAAGGATTCCGGAAACATCTTGCAATCTCAGTGTTAACGGAAGCTTGAAAAGTCGATGCTAGTTTTGTGGAAATGCGAATGTCAGTCCGCAATGTGGGGTGCAATTGCTGTAGCTTTTTATAAAGCCTCAGTCTGGTCGAGGGGGAAGGCGGGGACAGACACGTCGTCGGATTCCAATGTGAAAGAAACGCGGGGGAAATACAGCGCACATATTTTGGTGTTTTACCGATAGGGATCGAGAGACTGAAAACTCTGGAACTGCGCGTTCCTTCAGACTTAGCACAGACCTAATGCCATTGGCGGGTGTTCCAAACTCACCTGACCTCCCCAAATCCGTCAGAGTCATTCAGAGTCATTGGAGCAGCCGGTAAAACGGGCTGAGAAGTGGTCGATGTAATTTCATTCAGGGAACTGCGAGCTGTTGCGTTAGGAGGATTCACACGTTGAATGTTGGGGCAGCGATGAGTGTAGTGGAACAGGGGGATCTGGGAATGGAGATCCATAATCTCTCGAAAGCGGCATCAAAGTTCGACAGGGCTGTAAAGAGGGTATTTGGTACATTGACCTTCATAAGTTTTGGTATTGGGTATCGGTGATGAGATGTTATCTTGAAGTTTTATGACGTCGGTGAGGCCGAATTAGGAGTATTGTATGCAGATCTGGTCACCTTTCTGAAGGAGCGATATCAATAAGATTGAATGAGTTCAGAGAGATTTTAGGAGACTGTTGCGGGGTGTTGAGGACAGAGCTATAAGGATAGCTTGAACAGGTTATCGCTTTATTCACTGAATCAGAGGAGAAAAGCGAGTGATCTGACCTGTCACTTCAACGTGGAGTAAACAGAGCGATCACGACTGCTGGTGGCGCATCACTGACGCTCTGGTATTGTCACTGTGTATTCAGACCGGTCAATGACCACAGGGACAAGGCTTCTCCCTCAATATCGGCAATCGTGTTAGAAATGTTTTTATCAGGTCCATGAATATCCGCACAGATCATCTCATTGCTCATTCAGAACTTCCCTCACTAAACTAACACTGCCGTTACATTTCCTGTCCCAACTCGGGCACAGCAGTGACGTTCATATTTAAACTCGTCAATAATAATACCCCATAGTCATCGACCACGGACTGTGACTGAATATCCGAGCACAATATTACATTTAATTCTAAATACCCAACCCTTATTCTGCATATTAAATTGTGAATTTTCCATCAAGAGCCGAAGTGTACAATCACGGGATGAATCAATCACAGTTGTGCATTTGCGAAAAATCAAATATAGACAAGTTATTAAACGATCTCCAACTAAAACACAAATCCCTATGTTGTTCCAATCTGAGGATACGTTAGAAATCACCGGTTCAAAGTGAGTCTATCATCAAAATCCGTATATGTTACCATATCCTATCTCAAGATCTTTTTCTTTTCTGGCTGTTACAGGAGGGTGTAGAAGGAAAGTAAACTATTTTCCCCCAACTGCTACACATAAGCAGATAGCCGCTGCCAAACAACTGAGAAGGTGCGTTTTAAAGATTTGTGAATGTGAGTCTGTATGCAGCAGGGAATCAAATCGAGGCAGATCTGCAGACGGAGAAGGACGTGAATCATTCCTATTGGCTCAGCACAAACTCTCCACTCGGCATACTGACCGCGTGTCTGTGACGTCCTGGAGAGACACCGCCAGGACTGAAGGGGTCAGCAGACCCTGAACACAAACTGAATGGTGTGCCAATATGTTAGAGTAATCAAAGCCGTAATTTGGACCTTCAAAAAAGACACCAGTTCAATAAACAGAACCCTGTGTTTTTATAGACACCTCAGCGCTGCTGTGGGGAATAATGGGGACACGATTTTTTTCTTTCATCCCGCCCCTACCCCACCTTATTAGCTTTATCTTTCGCCTTCTATCTTTTATCACCTCCAGCTTCATATTCTAGCTCGATCCCCCATCTTTCCCAGTGTGATTAGACCATTATATACAGGAGCAGGAGTAGTCCACTCGGCCGATCGAGTCTTCTCTCCCATTCTATCATGGCTCATTTATAACTACTCTTCACCCCATTCTCCCGCCTTCTCCCCGTGACGTGGCATCCAGACTAACCAGGAACCAACCAATCCACGCTTTAGTATACTCAGTGTTTTGGCGTCTACAGCCGTCGATGACAATGAATTACACAGGTTCAACACCATCTGGCTGAGCGAATTCCTTCGCATCTCTACTCTAAATGGTCGTCCTTCTGTACTGACGCTGTGCCCTCTGGTCCTGTTTCCACAGTTACTCCATCTAGTCCTTTGGGTATTCGATAGATTTCCATAAATCCACCCTCCTTGTTCTGAACTCAGGAGAGTACAGGTTCAGAACCTTCAAACTCTCCTCCTACGCTCAGCCGTGCATTCCCGGAATCATTCTAGTGAGCCCCCTCTGGACCGTTCCCAATAGCAGCACTACCTTTCTTACTGAGGTGTCCCAGACCGATCACAATACTCCGTGCCGGCTGATGAACGCGGAGAAATACCCGCTGAAACGGTTATCTACATTCTTTAAACCATAGAGCGACCAGTTGGTTTCTGCAGTAGAATTAAGTCAAACGCCATGTTTCCTCCATAAGCTATCCACCTGCCGATATGTGGAATCACGGTTAACAACTGAGCTCTCAGAAATGCGCATGCGTTTAGTGGTGATATAGTTCACTCGCCGTCTACCCTGTAGAGATGAAATGTGCCCGTCATCAGATATGCAATATGGAAGGATCAGTTCAGCTCTTCACCCGGATGGACGCTCTGTAGAACGTGGGAACTGTTGGGGACGGGTCACTCGTGTCCCGCCGGTTCTTTCTTTTTTTGTTAATTTTCATTCTCTCCGTTCGGTCTCATTCTTCTATCTGATTATGTTCCCGGTGTTTTACTCCGGGCTGGTCCAGTCAGAGTGGATCAGCTCCCTTTTCTCCATCCTCCTCGCTGTTTCTCATTTTCCTATTTAGTGATGTTCCCGGTGTTTTACTCCGGGCTGGTCCAGTCAGAGTGGATCAGCTCCCTTTTCTCCATCCTCCTCGCTGTTTCTCATTTCCCTATTTAGTGATGTTCCCGGTGTTTTACTCCGGGCTGGTCCAGACAGAGTGGATCAGCTCCCTTTTCTCCATCCTCCTCACTGTTTCGCAGTTTCCTATTTAGTGATGTTCCCGGTGTTTTACTCCGGGCTGGTCCAGTCAGAGTGGATCAGCTCCCTTTTCTCCATCCTCCTCGCTGTTTCTCATTTTCCTATTTAGTGATGTTCACGGTGTTTTACTCCGGGCTGGTCCAGACAGAGTGGATCAGCTCCCTTTTCTCCATCCTCCTCGCTGTTTCGCAGTTTCCTATTTAGTGATGTTCCCGGTGTTTTACTCCGGGCTGGTCCAGTCAGAGTGGATCAGCTCCCTTTTCTCCATCCTCCTCGCTGTTTCTCATTTTCCTATTTAGTGATGATCACGGTGTTTTGCTTCCGATTTCACTCCCGATCCCCTCGATTCCTCCGGAAACTTCCCCGCTTATGTCTCCTCCCTCTCCGGTATACAAAATTAGATTGGTGTGTTGCAGCATGAGGAATCATTATTGGACCTTCACACAGCGGAGTCGTGTGTTTTGTTTTCTTTCTCAACAATCTCTCCATCTCCTGACTGCTCCCTCTCTGTTCTTTCATATCTCTGTCTTTATCTCTGTTCACCTCCCAAGGCTCCGTGACAATTTGCTTCTTTACTTCTCCCTCTGCTCTCTGTTTCTCTCCGACCACAGGTCCGGTCCCCTCCTGAGCAAAGTACATCTCATTGTAGCATTTCGGAACATATATTCACACTGATCATAAATGTACGTAGCACTTTAAAGAGCTTACAAAGCCACCGGAAAAAAAAAAACGTCTGATCCTTTTCCGTCTCCCCCCCCCCCCTCTCTCTCTCTCTCTCTCTCTCTCTCTGCAACTAACTGGACATTATCTTGCAATATAATCGATTTTTGAAAAGAAAAAGGAAATATGATACTGGAAATCCGAATTAAAACAGAAATTGTAGAAAACACTCAGCTGATAATGTGGGTTCTTTTTAAAATAATAATTGATATTTGAGATCTCTAGTTACTGTTCACCAGAAGGAAAAACACCACAGTACCTCGTGTCTGTGGATTCGAACACGGTATCTTCTTCCATTCATCATCTGATGGGTCTTCCACCCGATCGGAGTTTCACCACAAGGAGAAACACCACAGTACCTCGTGTCTGTGGATTCGAACACGGTATCTTCTTCCATTCATCATCTGATGGGTCTTCCACCCGATCGTAGTTTCACCACAAGGAGAAACACCACAGTACCTCGTGTCTGTGGATTCGAACACGGTATCTTCTTCCATTCATCATCTGGTGGGTCTTCCACCCGATCGGAGTTTTACAACACCATTGAAGTAGGAGTTGGGACGACGGGTAACTTCCGAGCGCGAAGCGATTCATACCACCACTTTGTCCATTCTCTGCATCAGTCTCTGTCCTCCTGCACCCGCCCTCCTTAAAACAACACTTGCCGCTCCTCCACCTGTCTACGCATAGTCCGCAGTCTTCGCTACAGGGCCATCAATTTCATCATCGTTAAAAAAGCGGTCCTAACACACCCTTGTGGAACACTCCTAGTCACCGGTAGGCAACCCGAAACCCATTCCTTCACTGTTGTCAACCAGCCAATGCTCGACGTATGCTACTGCCTTTCCTGTAATCCACTGGGCAGATTGGTGTGCAGAATCTTGTCAAAGACCTTCTGAAAACCGAAGTGCACAACATCCACCGATTCTCATTTGTCCATCCTGCTTGTTACTTCCTCAAATAATTCCAGCGGGTTTGCCAGGTTCCCTTAAGGAAAACTATTTTGTCACGTGCCTTCGATTATTCTGAAACCGCTTCCTTAACAATCTACTCCAAAATTTTCCTAACCAATTAGGTCTAATGATAGAGCTAACTACCCTACAATTTCCTTTCTGAAGCTTCCCTCCCTGCCTGAAGACTGAAGTGTCATTTGGTATTCTCAGTCCTCTGCAACTATGCCAGAGAATATTAATATTTGAAAGATGATTACTAAAGCACCCACAATGCCGTTAGTCGCCACTTTTAAAACTCTGGGGAGTCTTCCCGTCATTTCAAGGTGACCGATCTACCTTCAGACTGATTATTTTCTCAAGCAGCTTTTCCTTAGTCAAAGCAACCGCCGTCACTTCTGCCCCGGACACCCTCGAACTCTCAGCACACTGTCAGTGTCTTCGACAGTAAAGACTGGTACAAAATACTTGTTCAGTTCGTCCGCCATTCCCTTGAATCCAGTTATTATCTCTACAGCGCTATTTTCCAGCAATGTTTACACTCCCCTGTTTTTTTCTATATATATATAACCGAAAAAACTGGATGATTGTTGATATTATTGGCGTGATACCCTTCATATTTAATCACTCCGTCCCTCTCCTCTTATGACCATCTCCAACGGAATCCCACCATGTGCATCTTCAATTCACGCCCCCCCCCCCCTTCCCAGCCACTTTCTGTTCTCCGCGGGACTCCTTTGTCCATTCGACCCTCCCCAAAGATCGCCCTCCTGGCGCTTATGCTTGCAAGCGGAGCAAGTGCTACACCTGCCCCTATACCTCCTCCCTCAGGGCCTTAAACAGTCCTTCCAGGTGAGGTGGGATGTACCTCACAGAAACTTCGCGCGTTGTAACTGTTCATCCATGCTCTTGTGCTAATTATAACAATCAATTCGACTTCAGCTTCGCCCTTTGCATTTTTATTTCGATACTTAAAACATCGCCCAGGTACCGACCGAAGCGCCTCTTCAATGATCCCAGTGAACCTGCCTCAACCACGTTCCCTGGCCTCATTCCTGATGCTCAGCGCCGTCTAAATCTTTGCCTGCTCAGCCTGAACCTGCGCCACTCATTTTGGACACACCTACGCAACATTCCTATAGCTTTCATCCCCATTCGTCTACTTTCAAAGGCATAAACACTCAGCCTGGCCAAATTCATAATTCTGACCCTCGAGACCAAGTAACATCCTCATAAAACCTTTCTACATAACGTCCAGTCTAATCATTTTATTCCAACAACAGAGTGAGCAAAACTCTCTTGTTTCAGTTACTGAGGAAGATTGTGAGAAAAAGAGAGGCCTGATGATGATGGGCCATTGTACGGGTGGAAATGGTCGTGGGTGAGAGCACATCACACACTGGGTTCAACATTACAGTATGGGGTTTGATCCTGCGTATGTATGCCCGCCCTCCCTCAATATCTATTATATTCCTGTATGCACATCCCAGAGTCCAACATGGGCACTCTGCTGATGTGGGGGAGTTTATCCTGTGAACGGTCATTTTCCACAGGGAATGTTGCCATTATATTCCTAGGAACTCAGCTGGTATCTGCAGCTGTCGTGGGGCTTCTTTACACATGGAGATAGTTCCTCAAAATTCAGCTCAATACTTATTCAAAGGGTGGCTGCGTAATTCCATAAGGAGAGATGGGAAGAGATAATATGACGGCCACTTGAAAGGGGCGTGGTTAAAGGAGCTGGTGCAGATCACACACACAGGCTGGTTCTGCTTTGTTTGAATGGGCTGTACTTGCGTGATTACATTCATTCAAATTGATTATAAATTCCTTCCCCAGGACGCAGCCCATTGCCACAGTGGATCCACTTAAGATCTTTCTTCATGCATTTTGAATTTCTTGCGGCCTATTGTACAGTGTAGCTTTCACAGGTCATTTCCCAATTAGAATGAGATATATTGTCACTGACCTGTCTGTGGTGAAAGTATTTGCGGCTGCAGTACTTACCGATGTGGTGTTTGTTACAGGAAGTTGTCAGACTAAGAAAGATGGCATCAGCATGGGAAAGACAGAGACAACATCTGGTGACAAGTCACAAGAACACTGAGCACCAGGGAGACACGAGACACTCCCGGAAACCCGGATCAAAAATAACATATTGATGCAAGACGTCAGCGTGTCAGGCAACTACTGTGTGTGGGGGAATGAACGGTGAATATTTTGTGTCCAGCCTCTTCCCCAAGCCTTTGAACAACCAATATAAATGAGACTAAGGTAAAAGAGGGACGATGGGCTGGGGTAGGCGTGAATTCCCTCTTGGATATTGCTGCTGCCCAGCCCTGTTCACTTTATCATCCTGAATGTAAATCCTCCAACCCTTCCCTCCAAGTCCCTGTGTTCCGAGTTTATCACCCGGGATCACTCCTTCACTTTAGACAGGAACATAATAAAACAGGTGCAGCTGTCGGCCATTCAGCCCCTCAAGCCAGTCCTGATAGTCGATACTATCCATGGATCTTTACCATTTCTCAACTTCTCTCCTGTTTCAGGCCCCCATTGCTCTAAATCACTAGTCTTTGAAAATGTATCCCCTTCCTTATTATGTACAGCCATTGATCTAATCTCAGCAAACCTCTAAGGTAGAGAATTCTAGATATTCACTCTTTTCCACGAGAGGAAATTGCGATATACTTCAGTTGTCAATCGGCCCCATTATGTCCGCTTCTTGAAAGCTCTATTGCAAGTGGATGCATATCCCTTGGGTGGGTTACGTGGAGATTACACGGAATCCTCGTGATCACAGATATTTAACCCGGATGTTCCAGTTTCCTCCAACATCCCAAATATGTGTGTGATTTCGGTTTGTTTTATGTGTCGCTTTAAATGCAGGTGAGCGGTAGACTGTGCATGAGAACAAGTGGGAATGTAAGGGGAATATGAAGGCCTGGGGCATATTTATTTTTAAAATAGACCTTGATGGCTGGCAAGGAGTTGGTAGGTTGAAGGGCCTATTTTCGTGCTGTGTGTTTCTCTGCCTCCCTCTCAACATCGACCCGGCTGTGTCCTCCCAGATTCTGTCCTGTTCAAATAGGTCACCCCTCACTCTGTAATCTTTGGCCTTTTGTGACAAGAGCACACCTTTGATCCAGGAATTCGCTGAGGTGATATGTTCTGGGCAGTCAACGTGAACGTATTCTCTCTTAAATAGGGAATTCAGAACCGTACACAGTGGTCGAGGTGTGGTTGTGTTAATACTCTGCACAATTGTATTTCTAACCTCCAGCCTTGTTGTAATAAATACCACAGTGTTATTTGCTGCGTTAACAGTTTGATGCACCATCATACTAATTTTTCTATATCTCACACGCAAGGACATCTCAATCCCTTTGAATTTCACTTCTGTGTGATATTCTCCACTTGATGCTTCTTCCCTCACATTTTCAATCACTAACCTGCATGTGCAGACTTTTCATTTGCTCTTTATAACTATCAGTACGCAAGTTGAAATTTGCGGATTGCAACCGGCCCTCTCACCTCCTTTCAGGTTATCAGCAAACTCTCTAAGTCATGCTTACAAGTGGAAATACAGACGATGTCCGTGTCGGGTACTGACTAACCGAAGTGACGAAACCCGAGCGCGAGGCCGTGTCGAAGTAACATCGAACGAGGAACGACCCAAGCTTTTATCGATTTAAGAAACTGGACAGATCGAAATGGCCCGTGGTCGGAGTCGCAGGCGATGGACTGTTCGGCTCTGCACGCTTCTCCGCGGGGTTTGCTCGTCTCTGTGCTGGCCTGAGGCTGTGGCCTGCAACTGGTGGATTCTTGTCCGGCAGCAGTGATGCCTGACTTTCTGACTTTTCGTTATGAATACTGTTTTCGTGCTTTTATTTTTGAACGATCTCTCTCTCTCTCTCTCCCCCCCCCCCCCCACACTGGGTGTTTGACTGTCCTCTTTTGTTTTAATGTTTCATTAGGTTTCTTTACCGCCTGCACGGAGACGAATCCCAAGGCTGTATAAAGTCTGCACACTCTGATAATAAATTAAAGGACAGACGCAGAGAGAGCGAAAAAGCGAAACTATTCGCCATCGCATGTTTTGTCGACATTTACGCCAACCCTCTTGCCCCCAAGATACTGTGGAGGCATTAGTAGTGATCCTTCGAGAAGCACAGTATTTTCGAATTGTATTGGGACTCAGTGTTTGGGACGATTTTGCAGTCCTTTATTAACGATGAAGTTTTGAGGCACTTCGAGGCACACAATAAAATAGGCCAAACTCAGCACGATTTCCTCAAGGAGCAATCTAGCCTGACAAATTGTTTGGAATTCATTGAGGAAATAACAGGCAGAATAAACAATGGAAAGACACTAAATTTTGCTTACTGGAATTTCAGTACTCGTTGACAAAGCGCAGCGCACACGTCTGATAAACAAAAGATAAACGCCCCTCATGATACAGCAGAGATACAGCCATAGATAGACGAATGGCTGACTGGGTGGAGGCGAACAGTGAGAATAAAGAGGTCTTTGCTTTCGGTTACTAGTTGGTATTAGGGCTGCACCTTTTCACAGTATATGTCAGTAATCGGGATGACGTAATTGGTGGCTTTGCAGCAAAATCTGAGGAAAATCCAAATATCGGTTGAAAGGTCGGTGGTCTTCGGGAAAGCAGAAAGTGTGCGGAAGACCTTGGACAGATGACGAGACGGGCAATGAAGTGGCAGAAGGAGTATACCGCAGGGTATTGTACGGAATTGAATTTAGCTCGAAGTAATCTAGACGAATGACTATCCTCTAATCGGGACAAATCGGCAAAGAAGAGGTGTAACAGGAGTTTGGAGACTTAGTGCGGATTCTCTAAAGTCTCATTGCCAGTTTGAGACAGCAGTGAGGAAGGTAAATGCAATGTCAGCGTTTATTTCGAGAGAAATAGAAAATAAAAAAAAACAAATGTGTAATGCTGAGCCTTTGTTAGGTTTCGGTGAGACCACAGTTGGAATATGGTGAACGGTTTTCGTCCCTTATCTAAACCGGATGTGCCGGCAAAGGTCGGAGTCCAGAGGGCGGTCACGTGATTGATGCCAGGAAGAGAAGAGTTATATATGAGGATTATTTTAGGACCCTGGGCTTGGTGGCTGGAATGTGGAAGAATGAGACCGGGATCTCATTGAAATCAATCGAATATTATCAGGCTGAATTAGAATGGACATGGAGAGGATTTTCATGTAGTGCTAGACTCGGTGGCCAGCGGGCACAAACTCAAATAAGGGCATCCAATTAGAAAAGGGACAAGAAGCAAATTCTGTAGCCAGAATGTTATGGATTTGTGGAATTTATTGCCACGAAAAGCCGTGTAGGGCAAGTAATTGGGTACATTTAAAGTGGAGGTTGAAGAGGTGGACAGGTAGTAAGGGAGTCAACTGTGTCGAGGAGAAGGCAGGGGAATGGAGTTGAGAGGAGTGATATGTATGACCATAAGACCATAAGACATAGGAGCAGAATTAGGCCATCTGGCCCATCGAGTCTGCTCCGCCATTCAATCGTGGCTGATCCTTTTTTTTTTTCTCTATTCTCATGAACTCCAGTTCCCAGCCCTCTCCCCGTAACCTTTGGTGTTATGTCCAATTAAAAACTTATCAATCTCTGCCTTAAATACACCCAACGACCTGGACTCCACAACTGGATGTGGCAATGAATTTCACAAATTCACTACCCTTTGTCTAACGAGATTTCTCTCCAACACTGTTTTGAAAGGGCACCCCTCTATCCTGACGTTGTGCCCTCCTGTCCTAGATTCTCCCACCATGGGCATCCCCCTTTCCACATCTACTCTGTCTAGTCCTTCCAATATTCGAATAGTTTCAATGAGATTCCCCTCTCATCCTTCTAAGTTCCGGCGAGTACAGTCCCAGAGACATCAATCATCCATGTGAAAGTCATCTAGACTCTCTCCAGTGCTAGCGCATATTTTTTAAACTGAGGGACCCAAAACTGTTCACAATACTCAAGGTGAGGCCTCAGCCGTGATGGAATGGCGGAAATCGGTGAGCCGAATAGCCGAATTTTGCTCCTATATCTTGTGGTATCGCGGCCAAATTTGGTGAGAAATTAATGATGAATATTGCTTTTCATGATTCGCGTAACAAACCGTCTGGTGTCCCTGAGACAAAATTTGGATGTTTTAAAGTGACAGTGTTAAAGGTGGTCCCCCCCCACCCCCGATAAATATCGGGACGACGAGGATGGGATTCGAACCCACGCGTGCAGAGCACAATGGATTAGCAGTCCATCGCCTTAACCTCTCGGCCACCTCGTCTGCTTAAGGTCCACACATTTATGTTCAGATTCTCTGCCGATTTGCTTTGCTCGCCGTGCTTGCCAGAATTCATCGAAGTGGATAAGGACAGTTTAGAGAAATATGTGCCAACCACAGGAAACATGGAAATAAATTTTCAATAGCTTTGTTATCATATTGTTCGATTTAATGTAAACAGATTTTGCCATTTGCCATCTGGTTCAAGAATGACGATATTCCGTGTATTGGGCAAAATCAATAACCCGATAACTACCGCATTAGAACGCGCTGAAGGCAACGTCCTCATCTGCGCAGCCGCAGATCCGAACACCCTAACGCTGAACCGACACAAACACATGGCCGCCCGGTTCTGGAATACCAAACCAACGGCTCAAATAGATAAAAATAAATCGAGTTCCCTGTCAATAATGTATTGAATGTGGTGGACCATTGTCACTGATTCCAATTCCAGAATATAACGCCGCTGCAAAAGACAGTGGTGTGTGCCTTTGATAATTCCTTTCTGTGTGACAGAAATGGAATATTGAACAACCCAAAGCAGGAATGTATGGAGAGACATTGACACAACAATGGTCGAATGCTCACCTGGGATGAAATCACTACAGGCGAGTACTTTTAGCTCGGTCAAGAAATCATTTTACAGGTGGAACTCCTTGCAGCAGTCAGCATGTTCCCCATTCGCCCCCTTGGCCTTTCTCACAGAATATGGCCGTGTGGCCTAATGGATAAGGCGTCTGACTTCGGTGCTTGACTGGTGGAAGTCATCAGAAGATTGCAGGTTCGAGTCCTGGCACGGTCGTTTTGACAAACTGGCGGATTCTGTTCACTCCCTGCAGCATGATTGTCCGCGTGAGCAGATCTTATCGGCAATAATTCACCACACAGCACTGAGGGTGATTTCTTCCGGTTCCAACCCTCCTCCTCTCGGACACAGCACGCTGGTTATCTGCCTGCTGTGGGATGTCTTCATCACTAATTCCCGAGCAGACAGCAACCGCCTCAACATCAGGAATCTTCACCGCTTCTCGAACCTTACCCCCACTGAATTTACTGTTGTCTAATCTCTCAGCACCGGTCCCAAAGTTACCATCCAACCTGCTGACAAAGTGCTGCTGTTGTAGAGTGACGAACTGACCTCCACCTGGCTGAGACTAGGCGGTAACTTTCAGACACATCATGATGCCTACACCTCGAAGAATCCCGACTCCGGATCATCAGAGAACTGCATCCGGCACGATCACTGACATCATCAACTCCAGAGAACCTCCATTCACTGTGGATAACTCGTGTTTCCATTGCCCTGAACTGTACGCTTCGACCTCCTACTCCATTCATAAGCCTAAATGTCCGGTTAGGCCCATTGTCTCTGCCAGTTCCTGCCCCACTATCCTGTGTTCTTACAGCTCCAGTCCAAACTATGCTCCATAATTCAGCCCCTTCCCGCCTACATTCCCGAAGCTTCCTGTGCTCTCGATCAACTCACAAACTTTCGATTCCCTGGCCCCGACCGTCGCATTTTCTCCATGGATTTCCAGTCCCTCATCAAGAGGGCCTTAAAACGCTCCACATTTCTAAAGGAAACAACCAAACAGCTTCCCTCTATCATCAGCACCCTCCGTCTGGCAGAACCGGTCCTCACCTCAACAGTTTCTCCTTCGGCTCCTCCCACTTACTCCAAATTTAATGGGTAGCCATGGACACCCGCATGTATCCCATATATGTCTCCCTTTTCGTTGCCTAAGTAAATCAGTCTACCAAACCAATGTACCACACCTTCCCCGGTAACTCGCCCCAGTGCTCCCAGCGCTACGTCGACCAATGTATTGCTGCCGCTTCCTGCATTCACACTGAGCTCGACAATGTCAACCACTTCACCTCCAGCTTCCACCCCGCCCTTGAACGTCCCACTCAATGCGAGCAAAGCAAAGGGAGAAGAAACCAGAGGAAACCAATGTATTGTTGCCGCTTCCTGCATTCACACTGAGCTCGACAATGTCACCCACTTCGCCTCCAGCTTCCACCCCGCCCGTGAACGTCCCACTCAATGCGAGCAAAGCAAAGGGAGAAGAAACCAGAGGAAACCAATGTATTGCTGCCGCTTCCTGCATTCACATTGAGCTCGACAATGTCACCCACTTCGCCTCCAGCTTCCACCCCGCCCTTGAACTTCCCACTCAATGCGAGCAAAACAAAGGGAGAAGAAACCAGAGGAAACCAATGTATTGTTGCCGCTTCCTGCATTCACACTGAGCTCGATAATGTCACCCACTTCGCCTCCAGCTTCCACCCCGCCCTTGAACGTCCCACTCAATGCGAGCAAAGCAAAGGGAGAAGAAACCAGAGGTCCACGAGCCAGTCCTCATCGGAGGATCAGTGAGGGTGAACAACTTTAAATCCCGGGTGTTCCTATTTCACAGTTTTCGCCCTGGACCCATCACAAGTGCAAATGCGAAGTAAGCTCGGCGGTGTCTCTGGTTTCGTCGGAGTTTGCGGAGATCGGCAGGACATCTGGAACCTTGACACATTTCTGTAAATGTGATACCGAGTGTATCGACTGGCTGCCTCATGGCTCGGTATGGGAACATCAATGTCAATGAACGTAAGTTCCTACAGAATGTGGTGGGTTCGGCCCAGTACATGTCTGGTAAAGCTCTCCCACCATTGAGCACATCTATCTTTAGGGACTTTGCCATTTCTTACATGGTGGGTGGTGGGCGCTGATGATTTTTGCTGAAACGTTGGGGGGGGGGCGGTTATTGATACCTTTGTTGTTGCTTGTGCTGCTTTATTATTCCCCTCAACCCCCAGTTTCCCGCCTTCTGCCTGTGACCTTTGACGCCCTGACTGATCAGAAACTTTTGCTATATAAAAAACCCAATTGTTCCGCCTTTACAGCCGTCCATAGCAAGGAGATCCCTAGATGGCAGAATTTTATCCTCATCTTTCTTCTGAAGGGGCGCCCTTGTATTCTGAGGCAGTTCCGTCTGGTCCTAGACTCCCTACACTATGTGAATTATTCACACCGCATCCATACTCTCGCAGTCTTTCAATATTCTACAGTTGTCAATAATATGCACCCACATTTAATCAAACGCTTCTCACACGTAATCCCTTTAATTTCGGGATCATACCGTCCCCATAGCATTATCAATGGGGACAGGAGAGGTTCCGGAGGATTGGAGGGCTGCCAGATGTTCTTCCCTTATTCAAGAAAGGGAGTAGAAATAGCCCAGGAAATTGTAGACCAGTGAGGCTTACTTCAGTAGTTGGTAAGCTGATGGAAAAGATCCTGAGAGGCAGTATTTATTGACATTTGGAAAGGCATAATATGATTAGGAATAGTCAGCATGGCTTTGTGAAAGGCAGGTCGTGCCTTAGAGGCCTGAGTGATTTTTTTTGAGGATGTGACTAAACACATTGATGAAGATAGAGCAGTAGATGTAGTGTATATGGATTTCTGCAAGGCATTTAATAAGGTACACCGTGCACGGCTTATTGAGAAAGTGAGGAGACATGGGATCCAAAGGGGCATTGCTTTGTGGATCCAGAACTGGCTTGCCCACAGAAGGCAAAGAGTGGTTGTAGACGGGTCATATTCTGCATGGAGGCCGGTGACCAGTGGAATGCCTCAGGGATCTGTTCTGGGACCCCACGTCTTTGTGATTTTTATGAATAAACTGGATGAGGAAGTGGAGGGATGGGTTAGTAAATTTGATGATGACACAAAGGTTGGGTGTGCTGTGGATAGTGTGGGGGGCTGTCAGAGGTTACAATGGGACATTGATAGGATGCAAAACTGGGCTGAGAAGTGGCAAATGGAGTTCAACCCAGATAAGCGTGAGGGGATATTGCCGCAAGGGCGCTCTGTGACGTTCAGCCGGTAAGGAGCTCCATTCCGGATCTGCTGACCGTGCTACTCCCATAGCGTTCGTCTCTCCCGAGGCTGCCCATAGGGATCTGTACACGAGCACCAGGACGCGTCCACGCACCGGTGGTCCTGCCAGCTACGTCTGCAGGAGCCAGACGTCCTCCCTTCCCTTTGTAGTTCAGCCTGCGTCCAAAAGTAATTCAGTTTGCCTGTGTCGCCAGCGAGTAGACACTACTTGAGGCTTTCTGTCGGAGAGGCTATGCGCTGGCAGGGAGAGAATTACACGTTCAGCTCTCCTTTTCTCCTCGCCGAAAGTGAGAGCCACAAACACTACCCACTATACTATCACACCAGACGCATCACAACAAACTTAATGACGCCTATCTGTGACCGTCGTGAATGTCACCCCTCGGCGTCCTATGCAGCAAGGAGAAATCTCTCAGCTTACACAAACTATCCTTATATAATAATCGAGTGTTCAAAGAAATATTCTCATGAAACTTTCCCGGTATGTTTCCAGTCTCATGGCATCCTTCCTGTGCCTTTTCTACGTGTATAACCGGTTTCAGCGAATATGCATCCTTCGGCTTGGTTTATCCAATTCTGCAAAATTCCCAGTGTCCGGCCATTTACTATGCAAGAACTGCCCTGCCTTAACTTTACAAAGTGCTACATTTTGTCAAATTAAATTCCACCTGCCAATCCTTGACAACTTTCTAAGTTGGTCTATCCACTTCATTGTCCAAGACACCACCGATACTGATGTCATTTACAAATTTAGGAACCACCTGATTGCCTCTAATCAGCCTCTGCCTGTTTAAATGCTGACTGATCCCAAAACCCGCATCCCCTCCTGTCACTCTTCCACCAACGCTGTTAGACTCAATGGCCTGCATTTTACACATCGTTGTTCCATTTGCTGTACAGATCAAAGACAGATCGTATTTAACCATGATGTGCGAGGTGATGCATTTTGTAGGCAAAAGTAAGAGAGGGATGTCTACATTATTGATAAGGTTTTAGCGATTTTGAGATTTGTTTATAAATCCAAAGATCCACGATGGCACTGGCAATACACGCGACGTATTGCCGACAGCTCGTAAAATGTCTGGATGTATTTCTTTTGAACCACTGTCGCTGCAATCTGAAACCCCTAGTTTCCCTTTAAGAAACGTACTGTTGAGCTGTCTAAATTAATCAGCAGTTTAACGAGCTGCTGGAGCACCAGATGGACGTGACTCTCGGGAATGCAGGTGCGGCACCTTTCAGCGATCAGCGAAGGTCAGCATTACCATTGCCGGAAAGAGGTCGGTTCGGAAGACTTCAAGCCAGACCAAATCGACGGGTTATGAAGCATCCTTTACCCGGCATCTTCTTAGCCAAAGGCCAATGACTTGAAAACAAGATGCATTACGTCAGCGCAACGTGGCAGTTTCGGAGGGAAATGAGGGACTGCTGTCTTCTCCGTTTCATGGAGACATGGCTCAGTTCGGTGGAACAGCCGGAAGGATTCTCAGTCCACCGTTCGGAGTTGATAAGAAGGTATTGTGGTGCGTGGGGGGGGGGGGGGGGAGGGGGGTTGGTGGATCGGCGGTGTTGTTTCGTGATAAATTCTTCATGCTCTCCGTACATAGCGGTCTTGCCGCACCCTCGTTCTCCCAATCACAACATCCAATGATTGAGTTCTGTCGGTGCTGCTTACCGAGAGGGTTCTCCTCATTGATCCGGATGGCACTTCACATACCGCTAGAGCAGATGTTAAGCAAGCATACCATGTACTGAGTGCCGCGACCAGCAAGCAAGGAACTGCCTACCCCGAGGACTTTCAAATCATTGAGGGGGTTTCTATCAGGCTTATTTAATGAAATCTAAGCTCATTTGTCATCAGCACGTCATTCTCAGTACCAAGGGCTCCCGCACTCTCAACCACTGATGGAGCACGATCAGGAAAGCCTACTATTCCACCCCCAGACCATATTTCGGGCATTCTGAACGTCTGGTTTTCTTTCTCCTACCTCCATCCAGGCGGAGGGTGAGGAACAAGACACCAGATGCATCGGCAACAATGTCGCGGGAATCGGAGGGCCGACTTCTGAATTGCTTCGAGGCGATAGACAGAAACAAAAATGAGCCAGGACTCAGAAGAGAATCTGAATGTCACAATCTTTATAAAGACACTGGAGAACGAGTGTTACCCACTGATTCATTCAGAGTCCAGGGTGTTCCTTAACCTGAAGCACTGGGTGAACAAGAGATCTGCAAAGTGCTGTGCAGTAGATTCGTGGCAATATTTATCACATTTATTCATTATGTAGTGTTCTCGCACAGGTGTAAAAGAACTCTGAACTAAACACCAAGCATAAACCAGTCAATGAGGCGGTCCCAGTAAGATTAACCGTTTACTGCTCACTCTTCCACATTAACGTATGGCGAAAACTGTTGATAAAACAATACAAAATATATACAGTATTTGTTTCCTTCTTGACATCACATTTACATCATAAATACTTGCAAAAGTAAAACTACAACAACTATATTACATTAAAATGCAACATACAGTCAGAATCTACCTACGCCATCGACTGGCTTTAAATACATCAACACAAGCTATCCGCAACTGTTTAAATAGCAAAAAACGTAAACTTTATCGACCGTTATTACTTTTAACAGAATCAGCATTAACATTTTGAATTCAACATATCGATTATCTTATTAACTTACGGCTTTTCTTCTCTGATGTTTCTTGTCCGTAGAAAGAAAACTTTTCTCGCGCTGATCCTGCACACATAAGCCCCGTCCTTCCCGTTTCTCCAAACCGATATTTTCCCACAAGACGCGGAGAAACCGGGTGTGACGTCATCGCATGCCACGATATATCACAGACAACGAATTTACTTTAAACAAACTTAACTTTAACTAAAACGATTACAAACGAATTACTAAAGCGAAAATATAATAAACTAAACAAATGCCTTAAAGGCAACACCCTCCCCGCCTGGCGTTCGTAAGGTCACTATGAACATAACCCAAAACTTCAGTCTCTAAATCAGTCCTTAGGTAGAAGTAGAATGACTTCTGCAACTGGCCTTTGGTAAGTTTTCACATCACCTTGGTCAGAAGTTTTCAACTCAACCTTCCTGACATGTCCATCCCTACTAGGGAATGTGGCAGTGATTCTCGCCATTGGCCAGCAGTTGCGGGCGATTTGCTTGTCCCTGAGCAGGACTAAATCTCCAACTTGAAGATTCCTGCGGGGCTCTGTCCACTTTTGTCTGTGTTGCAACAAAGGTAGATATTCATGTCTCCAACTAGACCAGAAACGATTTGCAAGAGCCTGAACCTGTCTCCATTGCTTTGTGTACAAATCGTTATCAGAGAAGTCCCCAGGTGGAGGGGGAGCTCCTGCCTTCTGCGTAAGGAGCATTGATGGCGAGAGTATGAAGGGGTTTTCCGGGTCAGAAGACACAGGTAGGAGTGGTCGTGCATTTATAATGGCTGTGACCTCTGCCATTAGTGTGCACAGTACCTCGTGGGTCAGTCGGGTGCGTTGCTGCAGAAACTTTGAATCAAGAATTCTTCTGGCGATACCAATCATCCGCTCCCATGCGCCTCCCATGTGAGAGGCGTGTGGTGTGTTAAACTCCCAGTTGCATCCCTGCTGACTGAGGTACCTTTGCACCGTCTTGTCCATCCCCAGCTCCTTGGACGCTCCAACAAAGTTCGTGCCGCAATCAGACCTTAACTGTTTTGCAGGGCCTCTTAGCGCAAAGAAGCGCCTGAGAGCATTAATGCAGCTGGATGTATCCAAAGATCCGATTACCTCAATGTGTACCGCTCTTGAACTCATGCAGCTGAACATGATGGCCCACCGCTTGCTCTCTGCTTGTCCTCCTCTGCTGCGTCTAGTAGTGATAGACCAGGGACCAAATACATCGAGCCCCACATATGTAAAAGGAGGGCAGGCTTCAAGGCGTTCTGGTGGGAGGTCCGCCATACGTTGAGCTTCTAACTTGCCTCGCAGTTTCCTGCAGGTTACACATTTGTGGAGATTACAACAGGACAGTGACAGGACGCAGAGCAGAGCTGAGAAGTTACAGATGGAGTTCAACCCAGACCGTTACAGAGCGATTCACTTTGGAAGGATGAAATTGAAGGCAGAGGTGATACTTTCTCCGGTCAACCGAGGGCCGCACGTTAGTACGAGTTCCACAATGAAAACAGAGTGATCAGACACTCTCCAATAAGCCGAGGGCCGCTCATCGATACGAGAACAACAATCGGCACGAAGCGGTGCACTACAGGAGCAGAAGGAAGTGTGATTGACAGGTGAGCTTGAACACATCCGCTGTTCTGCACATACTCATAGTGATTGTCGAAAGGCAATATACCTGACAGTAAATCAGGAGGAAAAAAATACCACTTCGTGACAAATAATAGAACAGCCTGGGAACCTGCGGATAGTTCAGAGGTTTTACTTGCTACTTTGTTTCAGACAGAGAATGGATGGAGAAATAGCGGTGGAATTGTCGCAGGTTTGCGAATATATTCAAAGTTAAATGGACTGTATCACACGTCACGGGTGTGGGGTGGTCAGGTCATTCACTGGCAGAGGTCAGGTTCCTGCCAAACGGCCCATGTGTGCGCTGGAAAACATTGTTCTTCAAACTGTCCTCAGCCCTCGCTAATCTCCCGAAGACACGCTCCCTTTTTGATCAGAGATCTCTGGAATATCGCTGTGGATCTTTTAAATAGTTTCGAAGAAGATAAGTGCAGTACATGTCATTGTAACCTGTCAGCTGTCACTGTGATTTCCAACAATCACCCCCGGTATGACTGGAAAGAACGAAAGAAAAGAATGAACGAATGTTCCGCTTTAATAAAGAAGTGTTCTCCATTTCACCCGCCAGAACAAACTCCTTCCCTCAGTTTCAGAAGCGAATGTGCTCCGTCAAATGTTATAAATTAAATCTATTTCAAGCTGAATGCCTACTTTAAGAATAACGCTGGTATAAAAATATCCAATTTAAATAGCTGAAGCAAGGTATCATGAAAAAAACATGGAAAATTCACATCATTTTTTTAAAAGTAAAAATATTGCAGTATCCCTTGGTGAGTCAGATTCATGACACAGGTACAGAGTAATTAAAATTGTTTACGTAATTGTTAGTGCATTTCGTTATCACTAATGTCCCTGGCGTAATAGCCACGCAAATTGCCTCAGTGGAATTGCTTTAACCTGGATAAAAGTCTAGGAAACCGATTACCAGTCCATCTGAGCAGCTGAAACGCTCCGCACGGCTGAACGCTGCTTCTGACGGAATATGGGATATCCGGCAATTTACTACATCGCAGCCATTTTCTATCCCACACTTGTAGCGGTTGGTGTCCCCGGTAAGATGCCGGAGCTGGTTACTTTATGTATGGTGCCGTCGTTACTCTGCTGCGGTATCCGCACTGTTACTGAGCACAGATGTTACCGTCGGCTGAAACGTGTTTCCGGAATTGAGGATTCAGGCATCTAATAGTTTTATTTTCATTGCCCTTCTACTTTTGTCAATTAAGTTGGTGCCGATATTGTCTCTGTTTCATAATTTCACCTCGCTAGGCTTTCTGAAGTGATGCTGGTCTCTGCTTTTCTAGGTCCGAGTCTGTATCAGTGCAGGAAGTTCGATCTTATCAGTGCAGACAGTTCGATCTTATACAGACGTGGCAGCTTATTTAAATGACGGACGAGTGTATTTTCGACACGTAGGTCTGTTCTGTAAGTCAGTAAATGAGAACTCGTGCTTTATATCTCCTTGATTCCATGTTGTAGCCGCTACAAATAATCCCGTCAGCTATTTCACCTCTAATAATGGAAATGATGTTGTTTACAGGAGTGATCGTCTGCTCACCGGTACGTGAGTCCTGGAACTCGGGTGCCTCGCTCTAAACTGTGGGAAGGTCGCCAATCCACTGACACTCACAACCGTCATTGTCCTCCAGCCGGAGTGCAGCGACGGAGACACACATTGGCTTCCCGCTTTCCACTTCCACAGACCATACCCTGCATAGCATCGGTAGAATGGGGGCATTCAGGCAGCTGACCATATTTCTATTTTATTTCCAAATTTCTTGCAGTTAATTTAACGGCGATTGTGATCCTATCTCGGGGAAAATGCGGACTCTCCAAATGCATCACCCGTTACCTGGTTGGAATGGCAACAGCGGATCTGATGGTGGTTATTGTTTCTGCTTTAGTGCAACAGACCAACAATATCTACATTTATTCCAGATCCCTGCTCATCACTCCTGTATGCGCTCTGACACTTGTATTTGCGGCTGTGACGCGGGACTGTTCTGTTTGGTTCACGGTCAGTTTTACCTTCGATCGCTTTATCGCAATATGTTGCCGAAAGTTGCGGGAGCAATACTGCACCGAGAGAACAGCAACGGTGATTATGGTGACGGTGGTTATAGTGAGCTGCGGGAAATGTGTCCCGTTTTACTTTGCCCTTGAACCTTACGTCATCATTGACAACACGCCGTGGCGGTGCACCACCACACATGAATACGCTACTTCACCCGTGTGGAGAGGATACCAATTACTGCAGAGCATTTTAACACCATTGATACCAATCGGATTAATCCTGGTGTTTAACGGGTTAACCGTAAGACATATCGTTGTGGCAAATAGAGTCCGCAGAAGGCTTCGGCACAGCAGCGACAATCAGAAAGATGCCGAGGTTGGAAAACGCAGAAAATCGATGATTTTGCTGTTTTCTATATCAGCTAATTTCATATTATTTTGGATTCCCCATGTAGCCCGTTCTCTAAAATGGCAAGCGCAAAACTATTTTTACGAGAACAGATATTTGAGTTCCCCAGTATACATCCTGCAGCAATTTGGGTTCATGATGCAAGTACTCAGCATGTGTACCAATACTTGTATCTATACACTGACACAGAGGAAATTCAGAGAAGAGCTGAGGAATGGAATGAAGTATGTGTTTACATTAAATGGTCATCTGTGTAGATAACGCCCGCGTCTAATGACAATTCAGCGGAGTTTTCAAATAAAGCCGTTTTACAATGAACAGGTTTGGCAAAAAAAAAGTCGAGAATTCAAACTTTCATATGCCTGGTCATCCGGGAATTGCAGAATCGGCGGAAGATTGCTGACCTCATACAGTTCAGGTCGGTAGCAATACAAACGCTCAATGCTGCTGGCGTGATTGTTACATTGGTTGAAGTATGTTCCAATCTATCACAGACACTCGACTGTCACAAGGGCAGGGATGGCTGCAGAAATTTCCGTGTTTTAGATGTTTCAAAATGAACAGGGTCGGGTAACAGAGTGTAAAGGGAGTGAGATGGGAAACCAGGGATAGTATTGCAGATGCAGAAAGGGAGGACATCGTGGAGCTTTCGTTTGTGAATAGACTGGGAGACGAACACAGAAACATGATAACCCCATTTGGACTATTCTATATAGCCGTCCCTGCAACGGGAACAGTGAGGAACCGATCGGGAAGCAGGACGTGGACATTTGCCATTTTATTGGCATGGGTAACTGCCACAATATTCTTCGGCATCTCCCCAGGGTAAAAGGTTTAATTATGGCATAATTTCTCAGTTGTGTCCAGGAAGGATTCATGTCACTATGTCGACAGGCGCACTATCGAACAGTGCGTACTGGATCTAATATTAGAAAAGGAAACGGGTCAGGTGATAGATCTCTCCGTGGGTCAGCATTTCAGAACAATAGGACAGAACTCCCCTCTTTTTACCTTGTCCAGGGATAGGACCAGAGAGTATGGAATGTGTTCAATTGAGGGTCTGGGAATTATGGTGCTACCTGGCAGGAGTTTAGGAACGTACATTGGGAAATGATGCACTCGGGGTATTGCGCAAGAGACATGTGGAGATTGTTTAGGGAGCACTTACATGGGGTTCAGTATAGGCTTGTCTCAGTGACGCAGGGAAAGGATGACCATGTAAAGTAACCCTGGGAGACATGAAAGTTGCAACAACACGTCAAGAGGAAGAAAGAACGATACTTACAGAACAGGACGAAAGGATCAGGTAAACCTATAGCAAGTCACAATGCAGACAAGAAGGAATTTAAGAATGGACTTAAAAAGAGCGATAGTGGGATCTGAGAAATCCTTGACGAGTTGCACTGCGAAGAACAGGAGGAGTCCGGGGAGAGTGTATGCAGGTCAGAGGTAAAAGAGGAAAACTAGTGCCTGGAGTCCAAGGAGGCGGTAAAGCTCCTCACGGAATACATTGATCAATGTGAACACAGCGTCAAAAGGCAGATATGCTCGAACATGCCAACGCTGAAAAGAGGATGCGCTGGAAACTTGGGAAGCATTATCACAGATGATCCCATGGTGCCAGAAGGGATATAGTCTTTGTAATAGATGATTCCACGGTGCCAGAAGGGATATAGTCTTTGTAATAGATGATTCCCCGATACCGAAAGAGACATAGTCCAGGTAATTTTGGAAGGGGATCAGATATTGCTGAGCTTTTGGACAGGATATTTGTGGCGTCGCTGGCCACAGAAGTAGAACTAGATGATTGGAGGGTGGAAAATGTTATTCATTTGTTGACAAAAGATAATAGGGATAGTTTTTCGAATTATAGTCCAGGGAGTCTTACAACAGTAGTGGGTAAACTACTGGAGAGGATTATTGAAGAAGGAAATTATGAGTATTTGGAGAAACGTAGTCTGCTACGGAGAGACAATATGACATGTTGTCCTTTATAGGTCAGATTGAATTATTTGAAAAAGTGAAACTAAAACAAACAGAAGAATCAGGACAGTCGATGTGGGGGCATTAATTATGGTCAGGCGTTTGATCAGTTCCCCATAGTAGACTCTTTCAGAAAGTCAGGAGGCATGGGATCGAGGGAAACCTGGCTGCGTTGATTCGCAATTGGCTTCCTGACAGAAGGCAGATGATGTGGTAGACAGAGTGAATTCTGGCTGGAAAACAAAGGGCAGCCGTGTTCCGCAATCGTGGTACAAGTTACAACTCTATTTTGGGCTCTGCTGTTACAGCGAGTCGAAACTTCGGTACACTTTACAACTGTATTCTGAATCCGCAGTTGCAGTGCTCCAAGAAATAGGGCTGAGGGAAATAATCGATTTATTCAAATCACACCACAGCACCCGGATAATTAATGGAATTAGGGCTGACGACGTAAGCAAATTGACTGCACCAGCGCGATTTCTAAACTGACCTGTCATTTACATATTACAGGGCAGATGCTACAATGACTTCAAAACAATCTTTTCGAATGGAACCCTACAACTTAAAACCAGCATTTCACAGTGTTCAGCAGCAGCTCCTGGTGTTTAATAAAAGAACCAGCCTTCCAAAATGCCAATTCCAATTTCGCAAATTATGTACACACCAATTTATCCTAATGCCAATTTACCTCTGAATCGTGGTTTTATCGTATCGGGTGTAGATACGCTCATGTTGCGATCCAGTTAACCCTGATTCCACATGGCCGGTGTAGAATCCGTGTCTCCCTCCGAAATCAATAATAAATGAAACATTCAAAACTGCACAAACTGAAAACGCAGCGAAGGCAAAGCAAATGTTTGTCTTCCTTCAAAACCATCTCAGGCAATTGGAGAATCTACATTCTCTATACACGTCATAATGTTGTATACCTCTATCAAATCTCCCCTCAGTCTTCTACCTGCTCGGGGATAAAGTGCTATCTTATGTAAACTTTCCCTTTAATTCAAAACATTCAGTCCCGGCAATAGCCGTGCAATATTTTTTTCTGCATTATTTCAATCTTATTTGCATGTTTCCTGCAGGTAGTTGAGTCCAACCGCACACAATATTCCAAATTGGGCCCCAATAAAGCCTAAAACCACAGCAACGTAACGTCCCAACTCCTGTACTCAGTACTTTGGTCTCGGAAGGCCAATGTGCGAAAAGCTGTTTCTACGACCCTGTCTAACTGTGCCACAAATTTCATTGAATTATGGACCTGCATTCCCAGATTCGTTTATTCGATCGTACTCCTCAGTGCCCTATTTCTCATTGTGTCAGACCAACCCTGGCTAGTCCTTCCAAAGTGCAAAGTCCAACGCTTGTTTGCGTTAACTCCGATCCGCTATTTTTCAGCAATTTTTCCAGCTGGGCCAGATCCCACTTCATGCTACGGTACTCTTCCTCGCTGGGGACTACACCCATTATGTTGTTGTCATCGGCAAATCTACTGATCCAGTTACCGACATTATTATCCAGATCATTGATACAGATGACAAACAACAATAGGCACAGCAACGATCCCTGGGACACTCCACTTATCACAGGTCCCCTGTCAAAGAGACAACCATCTATTCCCACACTCTAGCTTCCCCAACGTACCCAATTTACTTCCTCATTGTGAAAACCAAGCGACTGAACCTTCTCGAGCATCCTCCCCTACGGACCCTTGAGAAATTCCTTGCTGAAGTCCCTGTAGACGGCATCCACTGCCTTACCTTCTACACCATTCCTGGTAACTACCTCGTAATGCACTGTGAGATCTGTTAGACATGACCTCCTACGCACTGGCCCATAATGACTATCGTTACTGTTCCTGTTTATCCAGATACTTCTTGTCATACCCCATAACCAGGGTAGTCTCAACACCCCATTTCGTATTTTTTGACGAGTCCTTTCTAAGCAAAACTATCGATATCATGCTGCGGTCGGCACTCACATTTATGGCCTCTTGTCTTTAAGCTCTCCTGCACTATTATCAGACGCATTGAGAGTAATCTGGAAAAGGAAGGCGTCGTAGCTTTAAATAATTAATCGATTGGACTTAAATAGTAAGATACTGTACCTAGATAGAGCATAGAACATAGAATATTACAGCACAGTACAGCCCATCGTCTCACGAGGTTCTGATAGCTTTTCAACTAATTTAAGTTCAAACTAACACATCTCCCTTCATCTGAATCAGGATCAGAACCAGAATTAATATCATCGGGGTATGTGGTGAAATTTGTTTGCTTTACTGTAGCAGTGCAATGAAACAGAGTATAAATAAATTTAGAGATAAAAAGAGAAACATGAGTTGCAGGTGGCGGAGGGGAAGTGTCTGTTCCTGAATCGCTGAGCCTGAGCTTTCCGGTTCTGTATCTCCATCCCGATGGTAACACTGTGCAGAGGGCGGGACCTGTAGGTGGGCAACTTTACTGATGGACACCACTGTTACAAGAATCACCCCCAGTAATAATGATCAGTGAGGAACAGAGAATCTGCATTTGCCAACAATTAACTTTTATTATTTCAACTAAATAAGCACCTAGACTCACACGCCATCTTCACTCCAGGACACTCAATGAACAGTCAATGAAGAGTAAAGTCATTACCGGGGAAAGGAGTCGACTCAGGCCAGCAGGACAGGAGAAAGGAACTGGGGAGAAAGAAAACGGGACAGAGACTGGCGAGGTAGCGAGAGAAAGATGAGGGTAGAGAAAGACCGTGGGGAGGGAGGCCGGGGACGCCGAGGGATCTGGTGTGGAGAGAGATCAGGGGTTGATGAAAAATTTTAGATAGGGAGAGAAATCGGAGTCGGGAGTTTGGTGTCGGGAGAAAGCGGGGAGGGGCAGAAGAGCCAGGAGAGAGATCCAGTTAACGACATTATTATTAAGATTTTGGTATAGATTACAAATGACAACAGACACAGCAACGATCCCTGCGGAACTCCTCCCGTCACTGGCCTTCAATCAAAGAGACAACCATCCATTATCACACTCTAGCTTCCCCAACATAGCCAATGGCTAATCCATCTTACTACCTCATCGTGAAAGCCAGTCCCGACTGAAACATCTCGAGCATCCTCCCATACGTAACCTTGCAAATTCCTTGCTGAAGTCCCTGCAGACGGCATTGCTGCCTTGCCTTCAACACCATTCCTGGTAGCTACCTCGTAAAGCTCTGAGAGATTGGTTAGACATGACCTCCTACGCACTGGCCCATTCTGACTATCGCTAATATTACTGTTTGTCCAGATACTTCCCTTCATACCCCATGACCAGCGTAGTCTGAACACCGAGGATAATTCATCATTACGTAATACTTGACGAGTCCCTTCCGAGCAAAACTATTGATATCATCCTGTGGCCGGCAATGGTATTTATGGCCTATTGTTGTTAAATGATCCTGCAATATTACCAGACGCGTTGAGAATAGTCTGGAAAGGAAGGCGTCGTAGCTTTAAATAATTAATCGACTGGACTTAAATAGTGAGATGCGGTACACTAGATAGAGCATAGAATATTACAGCACAGTAGAGCCTTTCGTCACACAAGGTTCTGACAGACTTTCATCTAATTCAAACTGACACATCCCCGCTTCAACTGAATCAGAATTAGAACCAGATTTAATATCATAGGCGTAAGTCGTGATATTCGTTACTTTACGGTAGCAGTACAATTAAATACAAGATAATTAAATATAGAGAAAAAACAAACCTGAGTTGCAGGTGGCGGAGGTGAAGAGGTTGTTCCTGAATCGCTGAGCGTGAGCTTTCCGGCTTCTGTATCTCCACCCCGGTGGTAACACTGTGTAGATGGCGGGACCTGTTGGTGGGGCAACTTTAATGATGGACACCACTGTTAGAAGAATCACCCCTTGTAATATTGATCAGTGAGGTACACAGAATCTGTATTTACCAGAAAGTAATTTTTATTATTTTAACTATAAAACACGAAGGTTCAGAGACCATCTTCACGACACTCCATGAATTGTCAATGAAGAGAAAAGTTATTACCCGGAAAAGGAGTCGACACTGGCCAGAGAGTCGGGCGGGGGGGAGCGGGTGGTTACTCGGGAGAATGCAACGGGGACAGAGACAGGTGAGGTAGCGTGAGAAAGATGAGGGTAGAGAAAGGCCAGGGAAGTCGAGAGATCTGGTGTGGAGAGACATTGGAATCGGGTGTTTGGTGTCGGCAGAAAGCTGGAGGGAGAGAGCCGGGAGAGAGAAACGGGAACGGAGAGGGGACTATGCAAAGACCGGGGGTCGAGAGCGCGACTGGATGAGAAACAGAATGGCGGAGGAAACGTCCGGAGCGAGGGTGAGAGGTTGGGGTAGGTAGTGAGAGAGGCTGGGAAAGAGAGGTCGGGGTTGGGGAGAGACGGGATAGAGAGAATGTGAGAGACGGGTGAGAGGAGAAAGAGAGTGGGGAATGTAGAGAGACGACGGCGAGAGTCTGAGAAGGGAAGGGCGAGAGGCTGCGAGAGACGCGGCCGAGATTCTAGGAGAGGAGAAACGGCAGAGGGAGAGGGAAACGGAGGGATACAGAGTAGGGGCGAGGTAGAGGGAGAATTGTATGACAGAGATAGGGTAGAGATGGAGTAGAGACTTGGGAGAGAGACCGGTGGGGTAGTGAGCGACCGAGGGGTCAGAGAAAGGCCATGGGGAGGGAGGCCGGGGAAGCCGGGAGATCTGGGGTGCGGAGACGTATTCGGGAAAGGGAGAGAGATCGATGTGAATAAGGATATTGGAAGAGAACTCGGAAGTCGAGACCCGAGACGGGGTTGGGGGATGTGGGTTGGGGGAGTGTAGGAGTGACGGCGGGTAGGGAGAATAACTCATGTGACGGAGAGGTGGGAGGGAGAGACCGGGTCGGGGTGAAAAGCGAAAAAAGAGAGAGATAGGTTTAGGTACTGGTGGCCGGAGGGGTTGGAGAGACGGGTGGATAGAGAGAGACGTGAGTAAATGACTTTAGGACGGAAATAGACACTGGGATTGAAAGAGAGAGAGAGAGAGAGAGAGAGAGAGAGAGAGAGAGAGAGAGAGAGAGAGAGAGAGAGAGAGAGAGAGAGAGAGAGAGAGAGAGAGAGAGAGAGAGAGAGAGAGAGAGAGACTGGGATGAGGTAGGGAAGTATGAGTCAGAGAACACTGTCCATAAATGCACTAGGGGATTAGAGGACTTCCCTCCTGCAGGGCATTCTGGCATTACAGCGCTTCCATTCTATAGTCCCTCTGAAACAAGCAACCCGTGCCATCTCGCTGACCTCCCCCACCCCGCCTGCCTGACCCCACTTCTTCCCACACTTTTTCTGCGATCTCCCTTTCCTCAACCGGTCTTCACCCTCCTTCCCCATCTCTGTGACCACACCCGTTGGCTCATGTTACTAACGCGCAAAGTAGTATGATGAAACACTTATAATCAGTCATGTTACTAATGGGACACTCTGCGCAATTTATAGTGTGGGGGCCGAACCGAACCCACCCAAGACGAAAAACACGGAGACTGGAAAGCCCGCGCGAAGCGAGTGCCTCATACGTGAAGAGTTCCAGTCGATACACCCCGCGCTATCAAACAGCGCATGCGCACCTGTCACATTGTCGCAATTGATCTGACAGAGCCGTTTACATCCTACCACTGCACTTCTCCCCATCTCCACGACACCTTCTCTTCCCTCCGAACTGACTCTCGCTCCCTTTCTCCACAGGGATCACTGTCCCTTCATCCAAGTCCTGCGCTTCTCGGAAAGCACTGTCTCCCTGCCTATCGGCGGGAGGCGAAGTTTGTCCCGGAGGATCAAGCCGGGGACAAAGCCAGCAACCTGTCTAGTCTGGAGTCGCAGATGGTGCTCAGTGCACCCTGGAGACGGCGCGGAATGGAGCTCGGGGAGAGTCCCTTGACGAGGATCTGGCCTGTATCGTGGTCGATCATAACCCGCAGCACCCCAGCCCCTTCCGTTTCCATCTACCTCTCTTGGATATGGAGACCCGCCGGTGCCTAACCTCACTCCCGGCCCAAAACACCCCAGACTCCTGAGTGGCCTTTCTGAGCTACCACAGGCTTCTGGTTCAGGCGCGGAGGGAGCTGGACGAGGGGGAGCGTCACAGGACTGTGTACAGAGAGTCTTCGCAACCCTTTCGGGCTCAAGGGGTAGCGGATGCTGTCCGACCTGCTTGTTTCTGCGTGTTAATTTGACCACAGCATATGCAGTGTACTTTGTGTTTTGTATTTGGGTATTCATCACGGCATCAGCTTCTCGGAAGGTGGTGGAGGCTTTTACGGGAGAGTGTGCGACCATCCAGACGAACGGAGGGTTAAGAGCAGGCTCCTGTTTCCTCTGTCCCAGAGGGCTCAAAGAAAGTGTGGAGTGAGAGAGCGGTAATGCGGCATCGGGCCGTCAGGGGGAGTTCCTCGATGGAAATAAAGGAGTTCGTTGTGTTATCGTAAGTTAGCTCGGTAGGTCACTTTAACTCTTTATGGAATAAGACAAGCAGATGACTTGTGTAAAATATAATAATATTAATATTTTATTGTGATTCACTGTGTTCCAGCAGCCTCCATTCATAAACAGGGAACACGGACTAATCCTGTAGCCCTGCGTCAGTCCTCAGAGTAATCCCACAAACACGTGTCAAACCCAAAGTATTCCTAATGCACCATGATTGCCCCACAGACTCGTGTCAGTCCCTGAAATAATCCCACTGTCCCACACTCTCCCCACAGCCCGTATCCCCAAACTAATCACACCGTCACACTCTATCCCCACAGTTGTGTCAGTCCCAGGACTAATCACACTGTCCCGCTCTCTTCCCACAGCCCTTGTCTGTCCCCGAACTAATCACACTCTCCCGCTCTCTTCCCACAGCCCTTGTCTGTCCCCGAACTAATCACACTCTCCTGCTCTCTTCCCACAGCCCTTGTCTGTCCCCGAACTAATCACACTCTCCCGCTCTCTTCCCACAGCCCTTGTCTGTCCCCGAACTAATCACACTCTCCCGCTCTCTTCCCACAGCCCGTCAGTCTGCGAACAAATCACACTCTCCCGCTCTCTTCCCACAGCCCTTGTCTGTCCCCGAACTAATCACACTCTCCCGCTCTCTTCCCACAGACCTTGTCTGTCCCCGAACTAATCACACTCTCCCGCTCTCTTCCCACAGCCCGTCAGTCTGCGAACTAATCACACTGTCCCGCTCTCTTCCCACAGCCCGTCAGTCTGCGAACTAATCACACTCTCCCGCTCTCTTCCCACAGCCCTTGTCTGTCCCCGAACTAATCACACTCTCCTGCTCTCTTCCCACAGCCCTTGTCTGTCCCCGAACTAATCACACTCTCCTGCTCTCTTCCCACAGCCCTTGTCTGTCCCCGAACTAATCACACTCTCACGCTCTCTTCCCACAGCCCGTCAGTCTGCGAACTAATCACACTCTCCCGCTCTCTTCCCACAGCCCTTGTCTGTCCCCGAACTAATCACACTCTCCCGCTCTCTTCCCACAGCCCGTCAGTCTGCGAACTAATCACACTGTCCCGCTCTCTTCCCACAGCCCGTCAGTCTGCGAACTAATCACACTCTCCCGCTCTCTTCCCACAGCCCTTGTCTGTCCCGGAACTAATCACACTCTCCCGCTCTCTTCCCACAGCCCTTGTCTGTCCCCGAACTAATCACACTCTCCCGCTCTCTTCCCACAGCCCGTCAGTCTGCGAACTAATCACAATCTCCCGCTCTCTTCCCACAGCCCTTGTCTGTCCCCGAACTAATCACATTCTCCCGCTCTCTTCCCACAGCCCTTGTCTGTCCCCGAACTAATCACACTCTCCCGCTCTCTTCCCACAGCCCGTCAGTCTGCGAACTAATCACACTGTCCCGCTCTCTTCCCACAGCCCGTCAGTCTGCGAACTAATCACACTCTCCCGCTCTCTTCCCACAGCCCTTGTCTGACCCCGAACTAATCACACTCTCCCGCTCTCTTCCCACAGCCCTTGTCTGTCCCCGAAATAATCACACTCTCCCGCTCTCTTCCCACAGCCCTTGTCTGTCCCGGAACTAATCACACTCTCACGTTCTCTTCCCACAGCTCTTGTCTGTCCCCGAACTAATCACACTCTCCCGCTCTCTTCCCACAGCCCTTGTCTGTCCCCGAACTAATCACACTCTCCCGCTCTCTTCCCACAGCCCGTCAGTCTGCGAACAAATCACACTGTCCCGCTCTCTTCCCACAGACCGTCAGTCTGCGAACTAATCACACTCTCCCGCTCTCTTCCCACAGCCCTTGTCTGTCCCCGAACTAATCACACTCTCCCGCTCTCTTCCCACAGCCCATCAGTCTGCGAACTAATCACACTGTCCCGCTCTCTTCCCACAGCCCTTGTCTGTCCCCGAACTAATCACACTCTCCTGCTCTCTTCCCACAGCCCTTGTCTGTCCCCGAACTAATCACACTCTCACGCTCTCTTCCCACAGCCCGTCAGTCTGCGAACTAATCACACTCTCCCGCTCTCTTCCCACAGCCCTTGTCTGTCCCCGAACTAATCACACTCTCCCGCTCTCTTCCCACAGCCCGTCAGTCTGCGAACTAATCACACTGTCCCGCTCTCTTCCCACAGCCCGTCAGTCTGCGAACTAATCACACTCTCCCGCTCTCTTCCCACATCCCTTGTCTGTCCCGGAACTAATCACACTCTCCCGCTCTCTTCCCACAGCCCTTGTCTGTCCCCGAACTAATCACACTCTCCCGCTCTCTTCCCACAGCCCGTCAGTCTGCGAACTAATCACAATCTCCCGCTCTCTTCCCACAGCCCTTGTCTGTCCCCGAACTAATCACATTCTCCCGCTCTCTTCCCACAGCCCTTGTCTGTCCCCGAACTAATCACACTCTCCCGCTCTCTTCCCACAGCCCGTCAGTCTGCGAACTAATCACACTGTCCCGCTCTCTTCCCACAGCCCGTCAGTCTGCGAACTAATCACACTGTCCCGCTCTCTTCCCACAGCCCGTCAGTCTGCGAACTAATCACACTCTCCCGCTCTCTTCCCACAGCCCTTGTCTGACCCCGAACTAATCACACTCTCCCGCTCTCTTCCCACAGCCCTTGTCTGTCCCCGAAATAATCACACTCTCCCGCTCTCTTCCCACAGCCCTTGTCTGTCCCGGAACTAATCACACTCTCACGCTCTCTTCCCACAGCTCTTGTCTGTCCCCGAACTAATCACACTCTCCCGCTCTCTTCCCACAGCCCTTGTCTGTCCCCGAACTAATCACACTCTCCCGCTCTCTTCCCACAGCCCGTCAGTCTGCGAACAAATCACACTGTCCCGCTCTCTTCCCACAGACCGTCAGTCTGCGAACTAATCACACTCTCCCGCTCTCTTCCCACAGCCCTTGTCTGTCCCCGAACTAATCACACTCTCCCGCTCTCTTCCCACAGCCCATCAGTCTGCGAACTAATCACACTGTCCCGCTCTCTTCCCACAGCCCTTGTCTGTCCCCGAACTAATCACACTCTCCCGCTCTCTTCCCACAGCCCGTCAGTCTGCGAACTAATCACACTGTCCCGCTCTCTTCCCACAGCCCGTCAGTCTGCGAACTAATCACACTCTCCCGCTCTCTTCCCACAGCCCTTGTCTGTCCCCGAACTAATCACACACTCCCGCTCTCTTCCCACAGCCCTTGTCTGTCCCCGAACTAATCACACTCTCCCGCTCTCTTCCCGCAGCCCTTGTCTGTCCCCGAACTAATCACACTCTCCCGCTCTGTTCCCACAGCCCTTGTCTGTCCCCGAACTAATCACACTCTCCCGCTCTCTTCCCGCAGCCCTTGTCTGTCCCCGAACTAATCACACTCTCCCGCTCTCTTCCCTCAGCCCGTCAGTCTGCGAACTAATCACACTCTCCTGCTCTCTTCCCACAGCCCTTGTCTGTCCCCGAACTAATCACACTCTCCCGCTCTCTTCCCACAGCCCGTCAGTCTGCGAACTAATCACACTCTCCCGCTCTCTTCCCACAGCCCTTGTCTGTCCCCGAACTAATCACACTCTCCCGCTCTCTTCCCACAGCCCGTCAGTCTGCGAACTAATCACACTGTCCCGCTCTCTTCCCACAGCCCGTCAGTCTGCGAACTAATCACACTCTCCCGCTCTCTTCCCACAGCCCTTGTCTGTCCCCGAACTAATCACACACTCCCGCTCTCTTCCCACAGCCCTTGTCTGTCCCCGAACTAATCACACTCTCCCGCTCTCTTCCCACAGCCCTTGTCTGGCCCCGAACTAATCACACTCTCCCGCTCTCTTCCCTCAGCCCGTCAGTCTGCGAACTAATCACACTCTCCTGCTCTCTTCCCACAGCCCTTGTCTGTCCCCGAACTAATCACACTCTCCCGCTCTCTTCCCACAGCCCGTCAGTCTGCGAACTAATCACACTCTCCCGCTCTCTTCCCACAGCCCTTGTCTGTCCCCGAACTAATCACACTCTCCCGCTCTCTTCCCACAGCCCGTCAGTCTGCGAACTAATCACACTCTCCTGCTCTCTTACCACAGCCCTTGTCTGTCCCCGAACTAATCACACTCTCCCGCTCTCTTCCCACAGCCCGTCAGTCTGCGAAAAAATCACACTCTCCCGCTCTCTTCCCACAGCCCTTGTCTGTCCCCGAACTAATCACACTCTCCCGCTCTCTTCCCACAGCCCGTCAGTCTGCGAACTAATCACACTGTCCCGCTTTCTTCCCACAGACCGTCAGTCTGCGAACTAATAACACTCTCCCGCTCTCTTCCCACAGCCCTTGTCTGTCCCCGAACTAATCACACTCTCCCGCTCTGTTCCCACAGCCCTTGTCTGTCCCCGAACTAATCACACTGTCCCGCTCTCTTCCCACAGCCCTTGTCTGTCCCCGAACTAATCACACTCTCCTGCTCTCTTCCCACAGCCCTTGTCTGTCCCCGAACTAATCACACTCTCCCACTCTCTTCCCACAGCCCTTGTCTGTCCCCGAACTAATCACACTCTCCTGCTCTCTTCCCACAGTCCTTGTCTGGCCCCGAACTAATCACACTCTCCTGCTCTCTTCCCACAGCGCCTGTCTGTCCCCGAACTAATCACACTCTCACGCTCTCTTCCCACAGCCCGTCAGTCTGCGAACTAATCACACTCTCCCGCTCTCTTCCCACAGCCCTTGTCTGTCCCCGAACTAATCACACTCTCCCGCTCTCTTCCCACAGCCCGTCACTCTGCGAACTAATCACACTGTCCCGCTCTCTTCCCACAGCCCGTCAGTCTTCGAACTAATCACACTCTCCCGCTCTCTTCCCACAGCCCTTGTCTGTCCCCGAACTAATCACACTCTCCCGCTCTCTTCCCACAGCCCTTGTCTGTCCCCGAACTAATTACACTCTCCCGCTCTCTTCCCACAGCCCTTGTCTGTCCCCGAACTAATCACACTCTCCCGCTCTCTTCCCACAGCCCGTCAGTCTGCGAACTAATCACACTCTCCTGCTCTCTTGCCACAGCCCTTGTCTGTCCCCGAACTAATCACACTCTCCCGCTCTCTTCCCACAGCCCGTCAGTCTGCGAACTAATCACACTCTCCCGCTCTCTTCCCACAGCCCTTGTCTGTCCCCGAACTAATCACACTCACCCGCTCTCTTCCCACAGCCCTTGTCTGGCCCCGAACTAATCACACTCTCACGCTCTCTTCCCACAGCCCTTGTCTGTCCCCGAACTAATCACACTCTCACGCTCTCTTCCCACAGCCCTTGTCTGTCCCCGAACTAATCACACTCTCACGCTCTCTTCCCACAGCCCTTGTCTGTCCCCGAACTAATCACACTCTCCCGCTCTCTTCCCACAGCCCTTGTCTGTCCCCGAACTAATCAGACTCTCCCGCTCTCTTCCCGCAGCCCGTCAGTCTGCGAACTAATCACACTGTCCCGCTCTCTTCCCACAGCCCGTCAGTCTGCGAACTAATCACACTCTCCCGCTCTCTTCCCACAGCCCTTGTCTGTCCCCGAACTAATCACACTCTCCCGCTCTCTACCCACAGCCCTTGTCTGTCCCCGAACTAATCACACTCTCCCGCTCTCTTCCCACAGCCCTTGTCTGTCCCCGAACTGATTACACTCTCCCGCTCTCTTCCCACAGCCCGTCAGTCTCCGAACTAATCAGACTGTCACACAATCTATTCACAGCCCGTATCCCCAAACTAATCTGTCTCACTCTATTCCCACAGTCGTGTGTCAGTCCCTGAACTAATCACACTCTCCCGCTCTCTCCCCACAGCCCAGGTCAGTCTCCGAGCTAATCACACTGTTCCACTTTCTCCCCACAGTCCGTGTCAGTCCCTAGACGAATGCCACTGCCCCACTCTCTCCCTACAGAGTGTTTCAATCCCCAGAGTAATCCGACGACCCCGTTCTCTTCCCACAGGCCCACGTCAGTCCCCAGACTGTCGCTCTCTCTCCACCCATCCGCGTCCTTGTCAGTATCTAAACTAATCACGCTGTCCCACGACCTCCCTTCAGCCCGTGTCAGACCTCGAATCATATCGTCCCGCTAACTCCCCGCGGCTCTGTTTGTATTTCTAAAGGAATTAGTTGTGGGAAGTGGAATTATGATGCTATAAGTCTGGAAACGGAGTTTAAATCGAGTCGGATGTGCTCTGGGAAATGCACAACGGACAGATGGCGGAATGTTAGTCAGCACTTGCCTGGGGTTCCGAATAGGTTTGTCCCATCGAGGCAGGGAAAGGTTGGGAAACTGAAGGAACAATGGGTGACAAGAGATGAGGATCATCTCGTCAAGAGAAAACGTAGCTGATTTAAGGCCTCGTCGCGGAAAGAACATGATCACCGATGTCATAGCAAACAACGGAACATCAGCTGGAACCTTGTTAGTGCAAGTGGTTTCGATGGGGTATCCAGGTGTTGTTTTTAAATCAATATTTACATTGTCCTAACTGCTGAGAAGGACAAGCATGGACCTTGTGAAGGAGTATTAAAGTGGAGCTGGTTAAATTACTAGAGCATCGTGCAGGAACTAGGGGGAGTTAATTGGAAACGCCCTACGGTAACTTGTACTAAAACGTACACATCCAGGAAACCAATTCCCTCCTTTTTGGATGCACCTGATGTGGTGAAATGGTGTCGCTACTGAACACATGTACCTCGCCAGTGATTTTTAAACATCTGTGTGTAGCCCCTCTAGCTCCTCCGCTTCAAGGAGAGAATGATACATTCTCCGCTGATATCTGAAATGATCCGGAGGGAGGTGACAGACAGGTGGGGAAAAGAGCAATAGGACAGATTAGGGGAATGAAGAAAAGGGGAAGGGGAAGGAGAAAACACCGGAAGACAGACATATCCATGTTCATGGCATAAGGTTGAAGTTTACCTGGGCAGAACATAAGGTGTTTTTCCTGCAAACTGAGAGGGGCATCATCATGGTGTCAGAAGAGCTGGCCATGAACCGACATGTCGCCCGGGAATTGTTTTAGGAAATTAAATGATTTGCTACTGGGAATTTCAGCTTTTCGTTGATGGAATTGTTGTGGTTGCCGAAAAATTAATTAATTTGATGAAAGGTCTGGGCCAGAAACGTCGACTGTTTATGAATTTCCACAGACGGTGCCTGGGCTGTTGAGATCCTCCAGCATTTTACGTGTGTTGTGCTATAGCAACATATTTTTAAAAATATATTTCTATAGCAAGATCCATGAACGAGACAATTCCCAGAGTGAAACAAAGTAGACCAGTGACAGCATATCATTGGTGTGTGATGAGTCTGTGGAGTCTCGGAATGGACAAGATCAACAATAACAATCATGAAACCGAGGGATGAACCTGAGAGTGTTTCACAACAACATTCACTGACTTCTGCAAGATCATTTCCTCATCTTTGAAATTTTGCAATTTCGTGTCAACCTATCCATACCTCATCACAACTGGGATTTTAATTGAATGGCATCATCTTTATTTTTACCCCAGCTGTCGGAAGACACGTCATCCTTGTGGAGAATTGAATATTCAGTGTGCTGGAGCGAGTATAAATGAATGACCGTGGAGATTCATCAGCTCAGAGTTTCTTCAGCAAGATCGCGGGCAGCTGGAAGACAGGCTGAATCTCACAGAGAATGCTTGAAACATTTTTCCGTGTGAGAAAGATATATTACATGATCATTGCCGTTATCGGTGTCCCTGGTAAGAACATCGGCGAACTAACAGTTTGTGTGCGCGGACTGTAGACTCGTTCAGTTACCGACGGCGTTGTGATGCCGGTGTATCAGTGAGTGCGGTGCAGACATTGTGACAAAACACTGTGTTCGTTCAGAAGTTCCCTTGCGGATTAATCCGTGACCTCGTCAGAAAATAAACCGGCAGTTGAAACAGATGCAGAATGGAATATCTCCGAGATGGATTGTTTTTTATTCATATCGCGCAGTTTTGATTTATCAAGGCAAAGACGCTGACAAGTTAAACTCCGGTAATCCAGTGCGCTTGGCACCTTTACGGGTCACTTGGTCTGATTCCGTAACAACTGTTAAACATGATTTAAATTCAAATTCATATGTATTGCGCCGTGTTTATAGAAATTGCTGCAAGTTTGATGGTAACCCAGGAAGCGGAACCCCGTTGAGATTCAGGGGAGAGCGGTGGACATCACCATTGAGTTAGACTCCGACCCATCGGGAGTTTCGAAAATTCAAATGAGGATCTGTGTGCGTTTTAGTGGGCCGGGTTTTGTTTCTAGGCGCTATTATCCGTGAGGTGAAGTGTCCATTACAATTTAGACGGGATAAGATAAAGGTGAGACTCCGCTCTGGAACAATAACCATCAAAGCATTTAGAAAGGTGTTGCAGTAATTTGGATCAACCCCTAAACGAGGCAGATGTTTTGAAGTACAGGTGCCTACATTGTCTTTCCTTTGAAAATTGGATGGTGCAGTCACGATGGTTCAAAATACCTGAAACGTTCAGCGAATATGTCAAAATCTTTAAAAGCAACAATTGGAAATTTCTGATCGTATACGTATAAATAGTGTGAATGAATCCCGCCAAGAGTAGTTGCAGAATTCAAAATAAGCGAAATAAGAGGGGCCGCAGAGTGCGGGTGACAAACGGGTCAGGAGGAGTTCAAGACATGCGAACGGGGGAAATAAATTTGCTCTGAACTTTTTACGTGGACAGAAGTGGGGGGACCGTGATTTCGCGCTGTGGGAAAAGTGCCAAAAGGTAGGTGACAAGATCGCGGCAATCACCATCGACTGATCTTTAAACACCAGTCGAAAACCAAATGGTGGGAGATTCACTTTGATTTCATCTAAGCACCTCGGTGATTCCAGTCACTGAAATCGCTCCCAGTACCGAGTGTCGTTACCGTTCACGCAACATACACACGTGTTGTGCAGCTGAGACTCTCGCTTTGCAGCTTTTAAGCCTCCAGAAATGAGTTGTCTACAAAATTTGATAGTTCTGAATTTGCAGCCTATTTCTGCCCTGAGACCCATTGAGAGGCGAGACAGTAATTCACTCGTTCTTGTTATTGTTCCCCCAGTGAATTTGGTGGCGATTGTGATCCTGTCCCGGGGAAAGTGCGGCCTCTCCACCTGCACCACTCGCTACCTGGTGGCCATGGCAACGGCGGATCTACTAACCATTATCTTTCGGGTAATATTGTGGCGGATCAGTTATTACTACCTCCCCGGGACTTTCCTGGACATCACCCCCGTGTGCAGTGCGATCGCTGCACTGGGACTGGCAGCCACTGACTGTTCTGTCTGGTTCACCGTCACTTTTACGTTTGATCGGTTTGTCGCCATCTGTTGTCAGAAGCGGAAAGCAAAGTATTGCACCGGGAAAACTGCGGCTGTTGTTCTGACAACAACTGGCATTCTATTCTGGTTTAAAAATGTGCCCTATTTCTTTATATATAATCCTGTGAACGTGATTGACAATATACCCTGGGACTGTATTACAAAGCCGGTCTACTATACGGATCTCGGGTGGGTGGGATACAGATGGCTTTCCGCCGTTCTAACGCCATTCCTCCCATTTGCGTTGATAATATTGTTCAACGCGCTGACAGTCAGACACATTTTGGTGACTAGTCGCGTCCGCAAGGGGCTGAGGGGTCAGAGCAAAGCGGAGAACCGCAGTGACCCGGAGATGGAGAGCAGGAGGAGGTCTGTGATCTTACTTCTCACCATCTCCGGAAGCTTCATCATCCTGTGGTCGGTGAGTGTTGCCGAATTCCTTTATTACACCATTTCCGGGTTGGATCAAAATAATTACAACGATTCTGAATACACACTTGAACACTCTGGACAGATGTCGGTGATATTAAGTTGCTGCACTAACACGTTTATTTATGGAATAACTCAGTCCAGATTCAGAGAGCAGTTCATCAGCGCAGCGAAATATCCGCTCACGTTAGTTATTCAACTAATTAAGAATCAGAATATTTAAGTTCTTCTCAGAGGAGGTGGTTGTGTTTTCCATCTTAACACGACAGAATTGGCGGTGATTGGAAACGTGACAGCGGCGAGAATAAAACTGGTTTAGAGCCCGAGAGAGACACGGCTGGGGAACAGACACTTCGTCACCCGCAGATCGCGGCCTCAACCTCCTACCAATTGTTAAACTCACCCGACATTTTAGTTTGATTGTTCCCATAACTCCGCCTTCCTCCCGGCCACACGTCTTTCGATGAAGAATCCGGTTCTCCAGTGTAAATACTGATCAGTCAAATGACCTATAACATCGTTTCTTCTTGGTAACGGAGAGGAAGCAGCGCACCTTGCGGAAATATTTCCTTCAAAAGGAAATCGGTCTAAATTCACACAAAAGATCTAATTCTCACGGTAGCTTGCATGACATTGTGAGGAAGCCACGGTCATTTTTATTTTCCCGTGTGTTCCTTAGGAAGGAACAACGCATCTCAATGACCGCAACATGGTAGAAGCCGCTGATGGGCACTTTATTGAGGTTATGGGCGAAGGCCCAATGGTTAATTTAGACGATCCAGTGGCATTGGATGCAGGAGCGGAACTGAGCCATTCGTACCATCAAGCTTTTCCGTGTTTATTTGTTTGTGTGGTCTGTTCCTCAACCCCAGTCTCCTTCCTCAGCAGGCAAGAATACTTTATTATTCTTTCCTTAGCTGTAAGGATGACTTGACCTCCACAACTTCTGTTGCATCAAAGTCAAATTGAAATGAATGCCAGCACTGATTTTGCATTCATTATCACCGATTTAACCTGCAAGATGGTCACCTGGACATCCAGGGCCATATGTCTCTGAGTTCTTAATTCTCTCCCAAGTCAGAAACCTTTCTACACATTAATCGTTCGTTTGATAGTGTATACCCCACACTTCCGGAAGCTACATTCCATCTGTCACTCCGTTGCCCATTCTGTGAAACTAAATCCCCGCCGGAGAAACAACATGTCTCTGCTGGTAAATCCTGCCCATCCGAGTCCCATCTATTAGATGACTCTCCACTATTCAAAGGCTCTCTTCACCAGTTTCCAGGCTTATCTCTGCTTCACTTATATAAAGACACATTTGCTATCTCCCGGGCTTCAGATACATTATATTTGATATGGTCTCCAGAAGTAGTGTTTAGTCTGATAGCCAAAAGCTCAACTTGGGTTTCCTCAGACATTAGAACCTCCCACATGCTTTCTCCCAAGATATCATGTGAGTTTTCTTTTTAACGGTGACTTTCTCTTTGCCACTGTCCCATAAAGATGTGACGGGTGAAGCACCCGGTCAACAGATATTGAATGCGCAGTCTCCTTCAGCTCAGGCACTGAAGCTTGTAACTCCTTCAGAGTTGGCACAGGTCTCTGGGGTGGCCTCCCTCACTAGTCCCCGTCTTGCAGTTCTTGAGGTCGGCATGCTCTAGACACATTTGCAGCCGTGCCATATTGTTTCCATTTCTTGATCATTGTCTCAGCTCTTCTCTGTGATATTTAGTGACTTTACAATAAATTTTCTTGTATACGTCTCCTGACTTGTGCTTTTCAATAACCTTTATGGTCCTTTTGTCTTCGTGGTGTAGTTTTTGTCAGGATACATACTCACCAGCAGTTGCAGCTTCTAGGTGCAGGTGTGTTTTGACGACCATAAATCGAAACACTTTGACTGCATACTTTGATCTCCATTTAAAAACTTATATGACTCATTGGATGCTCCATAAGATCTGAAGACATAAGAGCAGAGTTAGGCCATTAGGCCCATCGAGTCTACTCTGCCAGTTCATCATGGCTGATCCTGGATCCCAATCAGCCCCATACACCTGACCTGTCGCCGTATCCGTTGATCACCTGACCGACCAGGAAATGATCAACTTTCGGTTTAAACATACACACGACCTTGACCTCGTCCGCAGTCTGTGGAAGAGAATTCCACAGATTTACTCCTCTCTGGCGGTTTTTTAATCTCCATAGCAGTGATGCTTATCTGTGTATCATAGTAAAGGGGGTGAATACTTATGCAATCAATTACTTTGCTTTATATTTGTAAGTAATGTAGATTACTTTTTATTGATCTTTGTTCACTTTGACACGGATATATTTTTTTTCTGTCTACCAGTGTCAACGAAGCCAAATTAAATCCACTGAGGTTCACTGTTGTAAAACAATCAAATATTATAACTTCCAAGGGGGAATACATTTCACAGGCACTGCAGCTAGAGTGCTTCAGTCTGTTGCGCCGTACTGGATTTGTCAATGCGGAGAGAGAGCGAGTTTGTAAATCTTCCTTTTCCAGTTTTTCCCTCTGCGCTTCCAGTCCTCATAAAGGGTCTCGGCCTGACCGTCGACAGCATATTCCCATCCGTAAATGCTGTCTGACTTGCTGAGCTCTCCCAGCTCAGTGTGAGTATCGCAGGAGATTTTCAGCATCTGCAGTCTCCTTTGTGTCGCCGTAAACCAGTCGGTGTCACAGGAGGACATGGAATGAGCGGAAGTGCAGGACGCAGGCACTGAAGTACTAGGAGCAGGATAAGAATAACTAAAGGATAGAACAATATGGGGACACCATGGGGTGCAAGGGGGACATGGCGTGCAGGGGTAATTATGGGGTTCAGGCATTCGAAGCGGGATGCCGGAGTTCATGGCGAGGTGGGATCCTGGAGTTCATGGCGATGCGGGCTCTCGAAGTTGATGGTGAGACAGAGTCCTTGCCAGATAACGACAATCTGGCTTGACCTACCTGACGGAGGCGAGGGGTAGGAAAGGGGCAGAGCCCTCCGGGCGGGTCACATAACACCTTGGCAGGGCCGCCTCACAGGCATGGACACAGAGGCCTGGGCAAGACGCGGGAAACCTCGGCAGGTGCGGGGTACCACCCGTTGGGAGCGTGGGGTAGGAAAGAGGGGCAGAGTCCCCCGTCGAGCAACGGTGACCTGGCCTGACCTGCCCGAAGGGGGCGAGGGGTAGGAAAAGGGGCAGAGTCCCCCGTCAGGCAACGGCAGTCTAGCCTGACCTGCCTGACGGGGCAAGGGACCAAAAGGAAACTAGGACCAGGGTGACGATGGGAACGTACGGGCAGATCTAGTAGGTGAGCGGTGGGGACTACAAGGCGGGAGGAACAGGACGAGACCGGGCGAACAGCGCAGGCAGCACAAACATGACGCACGGGTCGGAGCGCAGAGACAGAACGTTCTGCACATTTGTAATGGATCTATTAAGTAAGTTGTTCTTCCTTATTTATCCTGTAACTTTCTATCCAGATTATTATTATAGATGAACATGCACTAAATTCCAGAGGAAATCAGCAAGCCAGGTGGCATTTTGGTTAAATTAATGCATGTTCATCCATAATAATAATCTGGATAGAAAATTACAGGATAAATAAGGAAACTGGCAGGAAGGGATAGACCGGGTTTGAAAGAGAACATTGGTGGGGGGGGGGGGTACAGCGGGAGAGACTGTGGGGTGAGAGAAAACGGAGGGTAAGTGAAAAACTGGAGGTAACGGAGCAACCGGGGCAGAAGTGAGAGACTGTCAGAACATAGAAACAGACGGGAGAAAGATGGGAGGAAGAGAAACGGTAGGCGTGAGGGAGAGAGAAACGTGGACGGAGAGGAGAGAAGAGAGAGACGGAGAAGAGAGTGACGCAGGGCAAAAGAGAAGGGAAGAGAGACGGGTAGAAAATCTGAGTAGATAATTCGAAGAAAATATTCGGGAGAGAGAGAGGGGCCGCAGGAGAGACGGAGAAAGGGTTTGAACGACAGAGCCAAGGTGCAATGAGAGTAAGAGAGAGACGCAGGTATGGGCACAGACAGGGAATGGGAGAGAGAGGGGTGCGAGAGAGACGGGTAAGAAAGATGTGGAAGAGAGGGTCGAGGGAAATTAACATGGAGAGACAGTGGGAGGCGTATGAGACTAGAGGAAGACATTTCGGGGACAAACAGAGGCGATCAGGATACTGGGGAGAGAGGAGAGAGGGAGACAGAAGAAAGAGACTGGGAGAGATGCCAGGGCTGGAGAGCGAGTAGCAGGAGAGAGACTGGGAGGAGAGATTATCGGAGACCCTGGTAGTGGTGGGGGGGGGGGAACTATGGTTTAGAGAGAGACGGCAGACAAAGAGCCGGGAAAAGAGAAAAGGAGACTGGGGACTGACAGAGAGAGAGACTGGGATGAGGAAGGGTGGGGTTTTCTGAGACAGTGAAAAGGCTTATGTTCGTTAAGGACAGAGGGCTTTCCGACCCGCAAGTCAGTATGTGATTGCACTCCCACTATTGTGCAGTCCCTGTGAAACATTCACTACTTTTCCATCGGGCTGACCCCCCACTCCACTCCCCGTCACCTTGAATCCACACTTTCCAACACGTACCGCGATCTCCCTCCTCAACCCGTCTTCGCCAGTTTCACCCTCCCTTCACATCTCCACCTCCGTGACGACCTGACCCTCACTCTCTCTCTTTCCTACACTCCGCAGAGATAGCCCTACCTGCTCTGTGCGGCGCCCCTTACAGTTCTCGGACGGGACGGCCCCTGAGTGATCCATGCAGTCCGTGAACACAGCCTGCCTTCTTTCCCGTCAATTCGTTGGAGTCGCAACTGGAGCTCAGTACAGGCTGGAGGCGTAACCGAGCGGAATCCTCCCCTCCCTGAGGAAAAGTTTGCGCAGGCCGCAGTCGCCCATACCTCGGAGCATCCGGCTCCCCACTCCTCTCCCTTCTACTTCCTCTTCCAAAGGGAAACCCCGGGGTGCCTAGCCTCCTCCTGCGACCCAAGACGCCCCCAACCAGTTGCCTAGAATTTTAGGCCTACCGTATGCTTCTGTCCGAAGCACAAAAGGAACTAACCTGGAGGGACTCTCCGGGGACCATGTACAGAGCTTCCGGTTCGTGTCCTGTAGGGGCGGGGTCGAGGATAAGTGTTCACCTCAACCTCTACCGAAGGTCTTCAGTAGCTTTAAGGAGAACTCCAAAGCATTCTAGATGTATGCGAAGAAAATGTAGACTAGGGTGAGAGCAGACCGGTCAGGGATAGAAGATGAAACGTTCGCCTGGAGGCGGGGGAGGGATGGCCGTTCGGTAATGAAGGCTTTATTTCAGTATTCACTATTCGCAAGTGAGAGGGATCTTGACGTTTGTGAGGACAGCGTTGTAAGGGCTGATGTGCGATATGGCTAGGTTAAGAGAGAGGATGTACTGCAACTTTGGAAAAGAAAAGCACTTGGATAGGTAAGACCTCGTGTACGGTCGCGCTAAATTGCGAAAAGCGAGAGGAAGAGATTGCTTCGCCCTTAGCGATGATCTTTGCATTATCACTGGCCGCAGAGTCGGCATCAGGGGATTGGAGCGGGAAAGGGATTTGGATCACCCTGTAAATTATAGCCCAGCGAGTCCTACTTCAATGCTGGGCAAACTATTGGAGAAGATTCTTAGGAACTGGATTTACGAGAATCTGGAGAGACATAAGCTCCCTATGGCTTTGTGAGGGACAGGTCATGCCTCACGAGCAAAGAGGGTCGCAATTGTGGTACAACTTACAACTCTATTTCAACTCTGCAGTTACAGTGCTCCGGGAAATAGGGCTGAGGGCAATAAGCGATATAATCTGGCCACCCAGCAGCAGCCGAATAATTTATGGAATCAGGGCAGAAAAACGTAAGCACATAGCTGTACGACTGATTGCAAATGACTTCAAAACAATCTTCTACAATGGAGCCCAACAACTTAAAAACAGCATTTCAAAGAGTTCAACAGCACTTTTGGTGCTCATTAAAAGAAGCAGCTTTCCAAAATGCCAATTCCTAATTCCTCATTCAAATACACAACAACTGATCCGAATGCAATTTACGTGTGAATCGTGGTTTAACAGTATCAGGTGTAGATCCGCTCAAATTTCTATCCTTCTGATCCGATATCCAGATGGCCGGTGTGGAGTCCGTGTCTCCCTCTGAAATCAATAATAAATGAAACATACTAAACTACACAAACTAAAAACGCTGCGACAGCAAAGCAAACACTCGGTCTGACTCTTGTCTCCCTTCAAAACCATCACAGGCAATTGGAGAATACGGAATAAACAACTTCCAAAGCAAACGGCCTGAGCACGTATTCTGTAGAGGAGAGTGAGATGTGGAGAGCTGAGGCTCACATACACTGACACCTCACAGAATTTCGGAATGATGTGCAGCCTCCGAATTTCGTATCAGTTCCTGGAGATCACTTCCCACAAGGAGACAAAAATTTACCCCAGATCTCTTGCCTCCTGACTTTCTGAATGGATGTACTATGGGGAACTGGTCAAACGCCTGATCATAATTAATGCACCCACGTCGACTGTTCAGATTCTTATGTTCATTTTATTTTCACTTTTTCAACCATCTCCCCAACACAAACTAAATAAACACGTCACTCCAATAAAGTCATTCATGACCGTAATCTTTCTCTCTCTGTCTTTCAATTGAACTCAATTATGTCCGCACCTCATGCAATATTTTAAATCCGCAATGCATTTATATTTTAAAAGTATCGTAGAAAACGGCATGATCTTATTTATTCAACAGTTAACAAACATCTGGAATGGCAAGCAGACAACATTTATGAAAGCCTTTCGATTCCAAGACAAAGAGACGCACAAATAACATATCGTCCACGAGTTAATATTCAACACAATTAAAATATGATGTTCCCATAACTCCAAGCATCCAACGGCTTCCAAGATTTCTCACGTCCAATTTCTGACCAAGGATAGGGTTCGGATTAAATGGATCCTTTGTGGTACAGTATCGGGGCGAATGATCCCCATTACCAACAATGAATCAGATTTCTTCACTGTACGGAGACCACTGCAAAACCAATTGGAGAATGGAGAAAAAAAATTTCCAAAGTAAAAGGCCTCAGCACGGATTCTAAAGAACTTAGGAGAGTGAGATGTGGAAACCTGAGACTCATATATATTAAAGCTTCATAGAATTTCGGAAAGATATGCAGACTCCGAATTTCGCATCAGTTCCTGGAAAACACTTCTCGCAAGGAGACACAAATGTTCTGCCTCATGTATAGTGAAAAAGAAGATTAATTCAATCATCCATCTCACACAAACTACAGAAACACATGACTACCATGAAGTTATTCATGGCCGTAATCTTTCTATTTTTCTTTCAATTTAACTCAATTATGTCCATACCTCGTGCTATATTTTAAATCCGCAATGGATTCATATTTTCAAAATATCGCAGAAAATGACATGCCCTTATTTGTTCAATAGTTAACAAACATCTGTAATTGCAATCATACAACACTTTGTAAAGACTTTCGACTCCAAGACAAGGAGACGCAGAAAGTAATATATCGTCCAGGATTTAATATTCAACACAATAAAAATATGGCGTCTCCACAACTCCAAGCATCCAACGACTTTCGAGGTTTCCCACCTCCAATTTCTGACCAAGGACAGGATCCGGATTAAATGAACCCTTTGTTGTATAGTATCAGGGTTAATGATCCCCTGTACCACCGATGAAGCAACAGATTTGACCACTGTCACACCCACCTCCAGCCCGGAACAATTGTCTTTACCACCTTACTGAAGGAGAGAAGGTATATTCCAATAGTGTGACACTCCCTTTATCATCTCACATCTGCACTTCTTTCTTCTCCTGCTATAACCATCCATTTTACTCAGTCTCCATGCTTCAGTGTGTGCAATGACAGAGGGATCGAACGGAACCACCGACTTTCTAGATTGGTCGGTGCTGTGAGACACTGAAGTTCTAACCCAGACATCCAGTCAGACAGCCATAGGAAACCACTGCACAGAAACAGGGTCTCCAGCCCGTCAAGTCAGGGAGGAATTATTTACACAACCTACTCCCGTCGACCTCACCCGGACCGTGGCCATCCATATCCCTCTCATCCGTGTACTTCTCCAATCATCTCTTAAACGTTGAAATCGGAATCTCAATTACCATTTGCGTTGGCAGCACTGTCTACACTCTGACCACCCTCTGGGTGAAGAAGTTTCCCCTCATGTTTCCCTTAAATATTTCACATTTCACCATTCACCCATGATCTCCAGTTGTATTCTCGCCCGACATCAGTGGAGAAAGCCTGCTTGCATTTACACTCTCCATCCGCCTCATATTGTTGTATACCTCTATCAAGTCTCCCCTCAGTCTTCTACACCCTCGGGAATAGTGTTAACATAGGTAATCTTTCTTTTTAATTCAAAACATTCAGTCTCGGCAATAGCCGTGTTTTTTTTTCTGCATTCTTGCAAATTTCTTTACATCTGCCTTTTAGGTCGTTGAGCAAAACCGCACACAA